>NW_004955430.1:1017289-1070354 GCF_000276665.1 Chinchilla lanigera
CCTGAAATAATTTCATTTGCCTCTTTTTATTTAGCCTTCACTGTACACTCATTCAGGAGATTGTGGACCTGATCAGGCTGCAATAACTAAGGGATATTATTAACACAATACTGTAACATTTGTTTCAAAATATGAATTCACTCCAATGTAATTAATGTATTAGGAAATGATTATGAGCATAACACAAATTTTGCTTTGTGCAGTTTCCTCTGTGAGAAACACTGGGTGAGAGCAGAAAACACACACAGTTGAAAATACATGTAGGAATATAGAAAGCCCAGACCTCCCTCAAAGGTCACCATCAGCTCACTGTGGGTGTCATGAGCCACTGCCTATTCAGTTTGATATCACCCCATCATCCCTTCAGGTGGCACTTGTCTTAGTCATTTTCTCATTGCTGGGACATGATACCAGACCCACACTACTCTAAGAAGGAAAAATTTATTTGGGGTCACAAGTTGTAGAAGTTTTAAATCTGGTTTTTTTTGTTTGTTTGTTTGTTTTTTCTCCGGTACCGGGAACCGAACTCACGACCTTGCACTTGCCAGGCAGGCGCTTTTGCCACGGAGCTAAATCCCCAGCCCAGAAGTTTTAAATCTGTAGTCAGCTGGTTCCAGCACAGGGTGACATGGCAGAGGGGCATGGCAGAGGAGAAACAGGTCAAGGCAGACAGTGGGAAGCTCAGCGCTATCAAGGGAAGAGGAAGGGATGGAGACCCTTCCAAGCCATGTCCCCAGTGACCACCTCCACGCAGGCTTCACCTCCCAGCATCATATTTAGCTATAAACTCGGCAGTGGATTCATCCCCATGATCCAGTCACCACCTCAAAGCCCCACCAAGAGCATATGCAGCGTTGGGCAGACATCTAATCATAAATCATAGCATGGTTCAAGCAGCATCCTTCCCTCTGCCACCTATAAAAGCAAGTGCCAGGTCAATTCCAAGGTAAGCTGTCATATTTGCTGCAATGTTGGTATGTTTGTTAACCATGTAAACGGTGTAAAACTCTGTTACCATCTTAGAGGGATTGCTTCTAATTCTATTTTATCTCAGCATCCAGTCAAATACAAGTCTGACGCAGCCAGAAGCAGGGCTCAGTCACCCTTCCCCCAGCTCCTCCGTATGACTGACCTGGACATCTGTCTTCTACCACTGCTCGCTGGTGACTGTTTCTATGCAGAACAGCTATACACAGGATGCATGCCTGCCCCATGGCCCTCATAGTCTGCATGGCGTGTGCAGACGTGGCGCCAAGATGACCTCCCCATCACATGTGACCCTCTGGACTCAGGTCTGCTTGCTTTAAGCCCACCAAGTAGAACTCCCATGGGAAACTCCTGTGCATAACACTAGACCCAATAAAACCACAGGCCAGGTGTGCCCTCACTTTGTGCACATGCTCCCTGACTTCTGAGTTGTGTGGCCACCAGTTGTACCATGTACTACCCTCCAGAGCCAGTAAGTAACAAAATCTTCATTTCTACGCACATCCATCCTAATCACTGGAACAGTGCTCTCCAGTTCAGAAGCTCAAAACTAATGCACATCTTTATAAGGTACTTACCTGATTTTCATGAGTCCCTGGCCAAGGTTCTGAGTATTGTCCCTAGTGTGATTTTTCCCATATGCTCTGTGACCCTTATTGTACAATCTTATATAATGTGGTCAATTTTAGGAACACATGCCACATTAGAGCAGCACTGAGTATACCCAGCTATGTCACCATACAGGCAAAAGTGGCCATAAATAAACAAATGAGCAGAATGTGTTTAGAGAAAACTTGAATTACCAAGATGGCAGACCAGACTTACAACCTTACTCTGAGAATCTTTGCTTTAGTTCCATAGGATTGGATGGGAGCTGAAAAATTCCTATCACCTAGTGGCAACAAACATTTTAGTTTGTGTAATTATGCTCTATGATGTTAGCACAAGGAGGCAGCCACCTGGAAATGCATTTCTGAGAGTATATCTTCATTGTTAAATGACACCAGACATGTCTGACTCAGTTGCTGCACTTTTCCCCTAGGTAGAGATCTATTTATGCAGACACCCCTTTCTCCAACTAGGCTATCAGTCTGTGTGAGCTGAGGTTATTACATTCATGTCTTTCTTTAGCACTCAGCGCTGTGCCTGCTGCAATACAGGCTCTCTATGGGGTTTACTGAGCAGTTCAATGAGGAAGTACGGTCCTCCCCCAGCAGATATCACAACCCCAAAGAGCACCCTCTACCTCCCCCTCCAGTGAGAGGCTTTGCCATTCAGATTCAGATGTAAGTCATATTTACCGAACCTTTTTGACTCAGCATCCTAGAGTAACAACGTGATTTTTGGGTAATTTCATGTCATGCCTCAAGAGGGTCTCTTAAGACATGCACTATCTCCATTTCTTGGGTGAAGGAATTAACTCTCTGAGTTATTAAGTATCTGCCCCAAGTCACATAGCTGAAGAACACTAGGGATACAGGGGAGAGACCACACAGCCCTACTGGGGTGCCCTCATGTTGATATCTGTTCCCCTTCTTATAGAAAATGTGTTATAGCCCTAACTTCCCACAAGATAGTTTTGCCAAGTGAAAGGAAGAAATTTTCCTGCAGAAATATTTTCTCAAATCTTTGTTCTTAAATCTATCAATGATGTTATAGTAGTCTAAAAAAGGAGGTTTTACAAACAAAGGACATGAGGTTTCTGTGACCTAGAAAAACTGAGCAGAAGGCAATACTCTACTCAAAATAACCCTTAATTTTCAGAAGACTCTAGGGGTTTTTGGGTCTTACTCAGCCATTTGGTTTTATAGCAGTACGCTGGTTTTAACTTGCCTAAAGGAGTCCTCTATTTGGTACACTCTGTTTACAGAATAAGAAAGGGTTTCAGTTTCACCTGATTTGCTTTAACACGCTATAGCAAAAAAGCATTTTTTTGGCCTATTCTCCATTTACATGAGAAATATAAGTCACGATGAACAACATCGTGCCCAAACTAGCAAAATTACCATCTGGAGTCTGCAAATGTGAGTCAAAGGAGTTTCTGGAAGAAAAACAATGTTCAAAATCCACCTGGCCCCCATTATTGCTATGGAGCCTGGTTCTAAGGTCCAGGATCCATCCAAATCCCAAAGGTTTGAGACGTCGGTGAAGTAGTTCAAGCCATTTCCTTGTATACAACCCAGGCCATCCCTGGTTCTCAGCAGAGCATGTCACCAGCAGCCCAAGGGACGGGAAGGTGCTTTGCTCCTTAGTAAGCTTCTGCTGGCTGGTTGCCTGGAGTTCAGTGTGTACACAAATCAGGTCAGGAGACAGATGGAAATTGAGTTACAGCAAATAAATCATATGGCACTTCTTTTAGTAATGACTTTCTATAGGGGAATCTTCCTCTCGACCAAGTGTGGCCTTGTACCTCCTTGATTAGCCGCACAGATGTTTTATTGGTGTTTGACTCCTACGAGACATTTCTTATTTAAAGTCTCTCTGGGCTTTCTCAACATGTGGAGTTCTGCCACTTAGCATGAAGAGTTTTGTGAATTGGTTAATTATAATCATGTTCATTCGCAGACATACACCCATGACAACATAACTGTGCATGAAAATCATTAAACCCAAAACACTTTGTTGCCTACTCTCCCCAACTGTTTCATTCAAAGGATGGAGCTTGGGAAAGCAGGTGCTGATGTGGACTCTGCAGCTCTGTATCTCTTTCACTATTCTCCAAATAAATATTCTCCAAATAAATACTCTATCCAAAGAGCCAGAAGATAATTACTGACACAGCAATGATCTTCACAGGCAGCTAGATCAGGGTCAGAATTTCGGCTCTGGCTGCAGCGGTAGGCAAACTAAATCCTGAGTTCCAAATCCAAATTTGCAAGGTTAGAATGTTACTACTGCTGATCTCATCTAGGCTGGGGGAGCAAAGGCTCTAGGTACAGTGTGCCGAGCACTGTGTGTGAGTGTGAGAGAGAGCACGCGAGTGAATGAGCAAGCACAAGTGTGCACAACTGGTTTTGTTGAGACGAGTAGTAAAAATACTATTCCTGTTCCCAGGTGACTTACCATTTTAAGGCCTGTCCATGTTCTGGATTGTTACTGGACAGGAAATTCAAAGCTAAGTAACCTACATTGTTGGATAATCAGACTTATGTATTAAGGAAAGAAGATAACACAGACAGGATTAGTAAAGCAATTAATGCAATAACTTCCTCTTATCTGCAGGGAATACATTCCAAGGCTGCCAATGGGTACCTAAAACTTCAGATGACAAAAAAACCCTATACATAAGTACTGCATTACTACAACAGTTGATCTGATAACTGAGACAAGGGTACTGATGGGTGAGCAGCATATACAATGTGGATACGGTCAGTAGAAAAAGGGGTGATTCAGGTCCCAGGCAGAACTGAGTGGGACAGTGCAAGGTTTCATTAAGCTACACAAAATAACATATAATTTAGAACTTATTAACTTTTTTTCTGGAATTTTCCATTCAATATTTTCAAGCAGTGATTAACTGAAACCTAAAAGAGCAAAACCATGGATACAAAGAGATTACTGTAGTATTTTAAAAAGAGAATGAGTGTCAGATTTTTTTTAAAAAAGACTAAGACTGATTGTATACCAATGGAGTAGGAGGCAAACTGTTTTGCTTTGTGTTGTGTTGTTTTGTTTTGTTTTGTTTTGTTTTGTTTTGAGACAAGGTCTCTCTATGTAGTTCAGGCTGGCCTTCAAGTCACCAGGTAACCTAGGCTGGCCTTGAATTCGTAATGATCTTCCTGCTTCCTGAGTGCTGGGATTACAGGCATGCACCACCGCGCCCAACTACAAATTATCCTATTTGACCCTCAAATCAAATGAGGAAACTGAAGCTCACAGATGAAGTAGTCTGGCTCTGACCGCAGCTCTCCAACTCCAATTGAAGCAGAAGGATCGGGATCTAAAGACTAGAAGACTGGGCCTGGTTCTCCCTGAGGGCTTCTCACCACATGAAGACAATTATGTAACATGTAAGCAGTCACACAACCACAGTGCACATGAATACAGACACCAAACACGGAGACAGGCAGAGTCAATCAAGCATCAGTAACGGTTAAAAACTATCACAGCACAGATCCCAGAGTCACCCCTGAGGTCCAAGAAAGCCATTCCTGATTCAACAGCACTGATTCGCACACAACAAAGAACACCATCGCTTTTCTCAGATCAGACTGTGGAAAGCATGCAACACTGGGAGCGCTGGAGATGGGCCAACCCTACCCGGCTCAGGCAAAAAAGACAAATAGAACCATCAAGCCATTGCAGGTCAAAATTTTAAACAAAGAATAGAGATTCACTGACTGAGGTCAACTCTTAGGATGAATCAAAAAAGAAATAACCTTGATTAACATGCTCTTGCATCATGAGAAAGAGCTAGGTCAAGATAAATTAATCCTGAAGTAATCTATTGACAACACATAGCTGTTAAAGGAATTGTCCACCAGCCAAAAGTGAGCAGATTTCCCCCCTGAGGGGCCCACACCGCATCTAGATACCAAGGCCATTCTATTGTTCTTAATAAAAAACTAAATCTCTCTGCAATGATTTTTAAACTCCCATGAATTTTTCTAATGACATTAGAGGAATGGAAAAATGAAGACATCATTCTTTTCTAGGTTTTAAGTTAAACTGTTTCTGCCCTCGATGTGTAGCTAATTGCATGTTGTTTTGTCTTTGCCCTGGCCGCTCATCAAAACCCTGGAGCTCTTAAAAAACAGTTTATTCTTTTAAGTTTTATAAACTTAGATACAATATTTTCTCTCTTTTTTTCTGATTTTCCTTCTGAACTAGGCTTTTATCCTCCTCCTTTTATTCTGGTGTATTTTAAAGGTGGTCTCTTTTCAGTCAAGCCGTCAAGTGCTCATACTTTTCAAGATTGGTATTTTCCACAAAATGGGGTGGGGGAGAGCAGCAGGTGAGAGGGAGAAAGTTTACTAGGCTCCTTAGCATTTTGGGCTACAGCGCTCGCTCAAGGAAGCACCACACATCCCCTTCCTTGCCTCCTTTCCGGGGAAGCTCCTCAGAGGGGCTGTCTGCACTCAGGCTCCGTTGCCTTCCCATGGTCTCTCCTTGGTCCTCTGCAGTCAGGGTTTCTTCTCCATTAAGCACCACACCCCCATATCCAGCGTTCACTTCTCAGTCCTTTTCTGACTGGTCTTATAAGGACCATGTGTCACCCCAAATCTTGAAATCACACTCGACTCTTTTCCCTTACACTACATCCACATGTAGCCACAAACTGTATCAGCTCTACCTTCAAAATGGTCCCAGAATCTGACCAAGGAGTGACCTTTGCTGCCTGGGATGACTGCAGTAGATTTCTAATGTTTCTTTCACTTTTATCCCTGTTATGATCTGGATATTTATGTGCCCCTAAAATTTATATGTTGATGCCCTCCCTTCCTGGGTAATTTTATTGGGAGGTGGCGGTCTTTAGGTGGGGACGAGGTCACAAAGGTAGAGCCCCTGAATGCAATGAGTGCCTCTATGAAAGTGGCCCCCTGGAAACCCCCGTCCCCTTCTGCCCTGTGGGCCACGCGTGAGAAGACAGCCATCTACAAGGAAGTGGGCCTTTACTGGCCACAGACCTGCCGGCACCTTGATCTTGGGTTTCCCATCCCCCAGATTGTGAGAAATGAATTTCTGTCATTTGTTAGCCTTCAGTCCCAGCATCTTGTTGTAATACCTGAAAGGACTATGGCAAGCATCACCCATTGCTAGCACATTCGCAGACAGTACTCAGAGACTATCAATCTTAGACCACATCACAGCTCTACAATGCCTACCTCACTCCAGAAAAACCAGTGATTATATCGTTTGCATGGCCTGGCCTGGTCTGGCCACTGGCTATCTCATTTTGCTGTTGCCTGTCACTTCCTCTTGCTCTGTCTGTTCTAGTCACGCTGGTCTTTTACTGTGTATTGAATAAAACAAGTCCTCTTCTGCCCGTCAAAGCCTTTGTCGTTCCTCTTCACTCTGCCAGCCACACACTCCCCCAGCTGTTGGCCTGGCTCCACGCCTCGCTTTCTCTAGCTCTGTTAGCAGGTCTGCTCCTCAAGCAGGGGAGGTCCCTCCAGCACCTGCTACTCCTGCCTGCTCTGGTTTTTTCCATAACACGTATCACCATGGAACATACTTTATATTTATGCGCTCATTTGTTTATTTTATACAGCCTGTCCCTAGAATCTCAGTTCCATTAAGCAGGAAACTTATTTTCCTGCTGTTATTTCCCCAATGTCTAGAATTATGGAAGTCACTGAGGAAATATTTGTGGTTAGGAATAAATGAATGAATGACTTCAGTACTCTTCGTAGTGTATACCTAACTCACAGTTTATGAAAGGGCGTCCTGTAAAAAATAACTTGCTTTAAAAACATGGGGTAATTTGTCAGCACTCCCTCATTTCAAAACCATTCTTCTGTAATAGTTTTCATAATGGTGCTGTGGTATTCCAGTTTAGAGACGCATGAACATTTACGCACTAAATTGTCTATTAATGCACATTTTGATGGTGTGCAAAATTTTACAATAAAATAAAATAAACTTGAGTAGTGCATGTAGCTTTCTATGTGCTTTCTCTTTCATTCTATGAACTAACTCTGCCCCCACAGTAGGAAAGCTAGAAGGCCTAGAGTCTGTTGCTGGCACCTACAAGCTTGTGATACCATTGTGGTCTCTAGGCTCCGCACTGTAAATCTCACATGGTCACCCAAATATTGGTTGTTACTGTCCACATTCCTCATGGTACGTCTGAGTCAGAAACAGGAAACCAGTCTCTGATTTTCTTCCTTTATTCACATTGTCATCGGCATCTAATTTTGCTGATCACTGCATCGCAGTATTTCTCCTAATAGGACATGCATCAGAGCCTAAGTCTGTGATTTTGTGTTCTACCCTGACAAATTTTGGTTGACCATTCAGGAATACAGTTTATTTTGCTTTGCTAATTTCATGCCAACTCCTGATTGTGACTTAATCTTCAGCACCTATCAAATCAACTGATCAAAGGTAACTGAGATAAAATATCTGCTTTTAGTTCCTCCCCAGCAATCGATAAGTGATATTTAAGAAGAGCTAAGCGTGCTCACTTTTTAGTGTGCTCAGTGACTGGTACAAAAACTTGCTGCTGTGTCCTAAGGGGAAATGTTTTGCATCCCGGTAGGAAAGGTTTTTTGTTCCCACGAACCTGAATATAAACCACAGATTTGTCAGTTCCAGGGACTATTCTTTTCACCTTGCAGAGAAATATACTTTTTAATTTGTTTGCCACTAAAAGTTTAAGATCACAAGTATTTTCGTTTATGCATTCAAGTCAGCTAGCCTAAGATGTCCTGAAAGCCTCAGAATTAAGAAAGACACCTATAGGAATAAAGCTACTGTGCAGACTCCTAGCAATGTTCAATGATATTTATCTATCAAATATACTCTAAGTCTTATATGTGGCAAACATAATGGTAACCGTCCCTATTTTTAATATTTTAGCTCATGAAATCTTTTGCTCACTCTGTCACTTGACCCTGACAACCTTATGACATTATTATAAAGGAGGCAGACTTTCAGAAAGGTCCATGTTTCTCAGTCTGTGTATGCTAAAGCCAGAATTCAAACCCCATCTACTAGTCACAGTTCTTTTTATATATAATTTTAATTGGTATGTGTTTGCAATACACAGTAAGTAGAGTCATCTTGGGGAACTGGGACATATACAGATTACATCTTCATCTTTTTCACTAACCCCCCACCCCGTGCCCCTTCTATCACTTCCCAGGCCAGGCCCTCTTCCTACCTCCACAGATCTACCTCCCTGCTCTCAGCACAGAGCCTGGGCACTTTGTGATACCCAATATTCTTGATCCTCCTGCGTGTGTTGGAAATACCTGGGCTCTTTTTTGTTAAAGCAGATTCCTAGGTTCACTCTTTGAGGGCTTCTGGGTCATTGAGAATGTGGCTGAGGCAAGAAACTCTCAAGCTTGAGCATAACCTGCCAACTTAACAAGACCCTATCTTAAAATAAAAAATAAAGAGGGACTGGGGGTATAGCTCAGTGCAAAGGCGCTATGTTTAATTCCTAGCACTGAGGGATGCGGGAATGAAATGGAGGATTCAAATCCAATTCCGCAACTGTGGGTACTTCTTATTATGAAAGGGAAAAAGAAGAACTTCAGTGTTATTTGTACTTTTTTTCAAAAATCAAATGCCCACAGTAGAATAGAATGTAGCCATTCAGAGGAATGAAATCATGTCATTTGCAGGAAAATGAATAGAGCTGAAGATCATCATGTCAAGTTAAATTAGCCAGACTCAGACAAAGATAGAATGCTTTCCCTTAGATGTGGGGATCTTTTCCCTCAAATTTAGAAAAAAGAAAAGCAGGGAGTGACATAAGTGTAGGCAGGAGGATGCAGAGAAGGGAACAAAGAAGCGAGGGGAAGGAAGAACAAGGTGAGCGATTAGTGAAAATGATCTAAGTCACACGTGTCTGAAAAGTACGGTGAAAAATTAATTGAGATGTGTTATGCACATGTACCAGCTCCCTGAAAGGAATATCATCCTTATGTGCTGATGGAAAATGGAACCTGAAAAAGTACAGTGGATGCTGAAATTTTTTAAATGCATTATTGCTCTTGCTATTGCTATTGCTGTTATTTTAAACGCTATTATTGCTATGTAAAAGACGTATTGCTATTAACTGCACTCAAAATACTTGACCTCACTTAGAACACACGTATGCCATCGTTCCTGCTATTTTCTCAAGCAGTTCTGGAAGTCCTCTTTTGTGTGTGTTTTACAAGTTGTGACCAAGAATATGGTGTTTCTGCTGACTGCCATCCAATGGGAAGGCAGGTTTGTGAACACGTTCTGGTGTGTCTTCATCTACTTTATTCACTGGATCTGGCACCTTGCAACTTCTGGCTCTTCCCTAAATTCAAAATGACCATGAGTAGTAAATGTTTTAAATCTATTCAGGACATCAAGGCAATCACAGCTGTGCAACTAAGAATACGCATGAAAAGAACTTTTAGAGCTGCTTCAGAAAGTGGCAAGAATAACGGGATAAGTGTGTTCAGAGTGAGGGATAGTGCTTTTGAGGGGATTAATGGCAGTGTGTCTTTCACTGTAATACATTTTTAAAATCTGAGCATTCACCATATTTTTAGTCATACCACATACATCATGTGCATGTGTAAATCTGCCAAAGTGAAGCACATTAATTACTACATAATTAATATGCACTAAAAACACTAAAAGTTCAAAGCAAATATGAGAGGGTAATGTAAAAATAATCACTCAGGTGAGATGTGCAATGTTGCTAGAGTATTATTTACTGTGTTTTTTAAAGTCCTTTGAAATACACACCAAAGAACTGTACCCATTCTTCCTCCCCACGCTCTCATCTGTTTCTAGCTCTTCTTTGATAAACTCTACTTATAATAAAATCCTATGACAGTGTCAAAGCAAACCATTCGTTACTTACTTGCCCATCCATTCACCAAATATTATTTATGTATCCATTATATACAGTGAAGCTCTTTCAGCTGTAATTATATCATAATGAAGAAGATAAACAACCTCTATAAAGTTGTTTTTGCTGTATTCTCTTAAGAAACTTGCACTTAGGTACATAAAGGAAGAATTAGTGAATTCACCAATGAAGGGTAAGTTCAGGCAATTCTCTACAGCAGATAAAATTTGCTAAGATTACAAATTTTGATAACTTTTACACAGGTAACTTAAAGTTTACAGGGGCCGGCAAGTCCATGGGGAAACCCTATATACTTGGGTGCTTGTTTTCCAATATTTTCTTCTTCCATTACCAACATCACTGTTTCATTTCACAAAGTGAACTTGAAATTATTTCCAGTGTGAATAACAGCAGCAGCCTTTACAGTTAACAAAGGAAAGAGAAAGAACTAGTCGTGGAAATGTAGAAATGTTAAACTTGTCTGCTTTTCAGAACAAGGGGAAAAATTAATGAATTTGAGTGGGACTAGAACCAGAACTTCCCCAGAAGAGATTGGACAGGTACAAGGCATTTTCAGAACAGCATGGGGCCCAGCAAGCTGGAAGGCATTAGCCCAGAGAAGCTTCTGAAATGACGTCTTCCTCCTCCTCACTGACAGGAGAAAGAGAAAATCACAGCTTCGAGAGGGTCTGCCATGGCAGGAGCTGCGGGGAGGACAGGTGGCCCACGCCTTCTAGAGCTTGTGTATGGATTTAAATGTTGTCCAACAGCTAAACTCTAGCATAATTTAAACCAGGCCTCTCAAGGGTTTACAATCTCTCACTCATTTCCTGACCTATCACTGTCATACTCTCTTTCACTCTTTCAATATTTTTTCCTCTCAACTACTGAAAGAGCAAAAGCCTAAGCTATCCCATTAGGGTGTTTTGATCTCTCCTGCAAAGATTATAAAAAGTCAAAACCTACAGTTAACCTCCAAGAATATTCTCAATAATAAACATCTTCCTACCTTGCCTGTGATTTCTACCTTTCAAGTCAGCGTGAAAGCAGTGTTTCTCAAATAAATTTGCTGTAAACAAAAATATAAGTACTTTTTCAAAAGTTCAATCATAGTATACTTTTTAAAAAGCCTAAGATGGGCCAGAATAATTGTACTATTAATTCCTATTGCTTTCTTGAAAAGAACATTTGCTATTTCATCATTTGATCATTCTTACATGTCTGTATCTGGTTATCAGAGAAACCAGTATGAAGATAAGGGTATGTAATATAGCAACCATTGTTAATTTCTTTTCAGCTTGTCTGAAGTTCTGTATCGTTTTTATGTTGTTTCATTTATGTCCGTGTGCTTGTTACTATGTTTTGGTTCTTTTATCTCTAAAAAAATAAAAATTTTTTCAAAAGCCTATTGTAGATCACTTAGATGGTCATTTTCTAAAGCTATCCCTGCCACGTGTACTCAGAGCCAGGATGTGTACTGGGACCAAGTAACAATATATGCCTCGTGCTGGGCAAATTCAAAATGGACAGGAATGAAATTAGGATATATTCAAGACAACTAGAAGCCAAACTACGCCAGAGCAGCCTTTATGAGGGGACATTTTGCCACTATTTGAAAAAGAGAAGAAGGACGGACGGAGTCCCCGCTCACACACGACACCAGCGTGTTAGACTCAGAAGACAAGGAGCCGCGGTGGCCTGCTGGGTGCTCGCCATGCCTCAGCAACTTCATTTCGGTGACACTGCATCATCTGCCACATGAAAGTTATGTGCTTAATTTGGATTTTATTCCCTTTATGGCTTGCTTGTATTTAATTTGTAAATTTGTTTTAGTTTAATCGTTGAATAAGAGCTATAAACATGAGACGTTTATAAGCAGTTTAGTGTTAATATGCATTTGTGTAACAATTTAATAAACATAAGCCAAAGTTGGAAGGAATCTATAAAATAGTATTCCTTTAAAAAAGGGTCTATATATTGCTCAGATTTGAGAAACACTGAGTTAGGAAATAACTACTCTGAAAATGAATTGTTATAATTTTTTTTAAAAGACCCCCTAGAGATGTCTATATCTCAATTCTTAGAACTTGCAAATATGTTACCTTCCATAGCAAAGTGATTCTGCAGGGATGGACAACTTAAGGATGATGTGAGACAGATATCACCAAGGACTATCTAAGTTGACTTGACATAAGATCCACCTTATATTATTAAAGTCTTCATAAGAGGAGAGCAGAAATGACAGGGAGTAAGAGAAAGTATAGGACAGAAGCAAAGGGGTAGAGTAACCTCAGGAACGGGCCACAAGCCAAAGAATGCAGGCAGCTTTTAGAAGTGAGAAGAGAGAAAGAAATAGATTCTCCCTGAGATGGAACAAGAACATCAACAACTGGATTTGGGACTTGAGATCTTCAGAACTGATAGATGGGTAGATACATAGATAGTTAGGGTGAGTGAGATTTCTAAGTACAAAATTTGTGTGTGCCAATGTGTTATGTAGGAAGCAGACCCAATGCTATTTGCAGCCACCAACTAGGCTCTCAGAACATGAACAAATCTCAGTTAAATGTCAGGGAGGAAGAAGGAGGAAATGAAGGTACCCAGATAGGACATTTGTCAGAAAAGGATACTGTGCAAGTACTGTTTTTTATCATCAGTATTAGGAACAGGGATTTCCAGGAAAGGACAGGAAGTTGAGAATAGCCAGCCAAAGCAGAATATAACTGAGGTGAGAAGAACTGCACAGGAGATGCTGACCACGCAGCCATCTTTGCAGTTTCACGTGGGGCTGACTGTTCCTCTGGATCTCTCCTGCAAGTCTCAATCTTCTTTTCCAACATTTATGCCCCTAGGTAAGTAAGGCCCCCTCAAGATGTGCTCTGGGGAACACAACATTCTGACAGCACTCAAGCATCAAAGTCCCTCCTCCCCAATCTCAGAGCGTCCCCACAAGCAGTCGAGGGCTATCAGGCAAGGCCAGGGGCCCTGAGAGGAGCAGAGAAAACCTATCTCTCCATGGCTCTGGTTGAAAGCTGGCAAAGGAAACCAGGTCAGATGCCCATTAGACTCTGGGATAATTACCCTACAAACAGGAGAAACTGAGTATCAAGCACCATGACTATTTTCTTCCCTGAGGAACTATGAGAAGTGATTACACCCTAAGACCTTGGCATGACGCTAGCGAAAACCAAATAAGATGTCACAGTGGCTGACAAGGAAGACAGCATCCAAGGAAAGAGGACTTATAAGTGTAAGCTAAATGGTGTCTAGTAGGAAGTAATGGTGTATCTTGCTGGACAAGAAGTCCTTTGTCCAGACTCATGCCATTTTCATTGCTTCCTGGGCCTTCTTTGCCCCATCTATCCTGAGAGGCAGGATTAAATTGCCCTCAATTATTTGTCCTCAGATTCTCTCAGGTTTAATCCCCTCCTGAGCAGGCAACCCAGCCAAAGCCTGATATGTAGTTCACCATGCAGGTGTTGCTTGCATGAAAGTAGAGTTCTCACATTCTATGTTGTCACTTAATACTTCCCCACGGCTTCTTACACTGGTGTCTGAGTAAAGACACATTACAGTGGCCCAAAGTACCATTTCATTTGGTCTACAAGATAATCTAGTACCTAACAAGGTAGATTCCAATTCTGTTGTACAGTCTGGAGCATCTCAGATTAGCAGCACATTTTTTTTTTGTTTTGTTTTGTTTTGTTTTTGTTTTTCTCCGGTACCGGGAACCGAACTTGTGACCTTGCACTATAGCCAGGCAGGTGCTTTTGCCACTGAGCTAAATCCCCAGCCCCAAAATTTTTTTTTTTTTTTTTTTTTTTTTTTGGTTTTTCTCCAGTACCGGGAACCCAACTCACTACCTTGTGCTTGCCAGGCAGGTGCTTTTGCCACTGAGCTAAATCCCCAGCCCCCAAATTTTTCTTTTTTTTTCTTGAACAGTTTTTTTTTTTTTTTTTTTTTTTTTTTTTTGGTTTTGGTTTTTCTCCGGTACCAGGAACCGAACTCACGACTTTGCACTTGCCAGGCAGGCGCTTTGCCGCTGAGCTAAATCCCCAGCCCTAGCACATTTTAAATAATGAAAAATCTAGTGCTATAACTATCCTCTCAAAATATAGAATACTTGGAATACAGATTCAGCTTAGACAATTCTGGATCCACTATGAAGAGGCTCTAAATCCTTCAGAATAAGATATCTTTTAAATAAGTACTTAAGGTGGTGGTGATTGTTATCATCACCATTCATTTTCTCATTTCAAAAGCAAATTCATTAAATTTCAGCTACTTCAGAGGCCACGGTAAACTTAAATTCCGCTAGAGCAAGGCTCGTGTCATGACAACTACAAGAAAGATGGAAAAAAGATTCTAACAGTAGATTTTGTAGGATCTGTAAGAAAAGCGATTTTTCCTATAGAGTATTGGCATGCATTTGGATGCTAATTACAAAATATGACTCATCCTCTCAAAAAATAAATCTAGTCTCATAAAACCACATTTCACCCAAATTGGAAGGGACCAGGGGTTACTTTTCAATTGTTCAGCCATGAGTAAGTCTTCTCCAAAATAACTACAGCTAATGATTGCCCAGCCACTCCTTGGACACACCGCAAAAATGGAATATGCTATCTTGGGTAGCTCATTTTTGCTCACTCTAAAAAAACAGTCTACCTGGGCACCCTTTTCTCTACCCCTGAGTTATGCCTCTACATTTAGCAGTCACACAGGTTAAGTTACCTCCTTCCTCCCCCAGTCAGGTCTCCCAGAGTTCCCTCCTTTCACCCTTGCGCATGAGGTTTTGTTATAAGCTCCTTACATTCCTTGTGTCTATTCTAGGCCTCTTCCAATCTGTCCCTCTCCCTCCTGGCACTTAGTATCCACCACTCAGCCTGGTACTCCAGCTAAGATTTGGCCCCTTGCTTGAAATATTTGAAATATCTACAGAAATGGGATACAGTGACATTCATTAGACTTGCTATTGAGAATGACCTACCCTCCAAAAAGCGCCAATTTTGAGGTATTTTCTCCACTACTGTTTGTCTCTGAAGACTCAGAAATGCCTTTTTGAAGTCATCCTGATAAGTAAAAATCAAAACAAAAAACAAAACTAAAGTTGCCCAAGAATTGCCAACAGGAATACAGAAATAAAAAGACAAACATGACCAGGAGTCATGTGTACTTCGTCTCAAACAACTGTGAAACAAGCTAGCAAACTACCCACCCTTCCCCCCTCCTGCCTTGATAAATCTCCTTTTAAAACTTCCCCATTTGAGAATAAACCGAAAGTAAGGGTCCTTCCTGTGACTGAAGCCAAGAAAAACAGGAAAGATCATTTTAATATTTTTTTCTCTTTCTGCAGCCTACCCAAACCCAGATCCTTCATACTAAGTGACCTCCCCAGCTCATTTTTTAAATTTATTTATTTTGAGACAGGGTCTCACTAAATTGCCCAGACTGGGCTTGAATATTTGATCCTACTACCTCAGTTTCCCACACTGCTGGAATTACAGGCGTGTGCCACCACACCCACCTTACACGCCCTAGTTTTGAAACAATACCCTGAATGCACTAACAAAATACCTGTGAGGACAGATTTCAAAATTATTTCCTCAAAACTCTTGCCCTTACCTCCCAGGACTTAGTGCAGGAAAACAATGAATTTTGAAGGTGGGATTGCAGAGGGGAGAGGAGAAGGACTCACTGGAAGAAGGCAGCCAGCACACACCCACTCCCACCTCTGAACCCCTGAGGCAGGACCAGGCTCTGAAGGAAACAGAGGCCTTGGTCTGGCAGATGCCCTTGGCTGACAGTAAGCAGTTCAGGCTGCTCTAACACTGCATTGTTGTCATGAAACAAAAGATAAATCACCTTTGGAATCTGGGTGTTCTGGTTCCACGCCTGCTCCGTTAGGTCGTCAACAAGCACCGATTATAAAACTCACAGAGATTTCAATTACTATTAATGTCACCTGAGTGTTCTCACTGTCACAGTCTAGGGCTTCTACTTTTTAATAAGTTTCCAGTAATTATTACAAGTTTTTGGTCTAATTCCAGCTGAAGTTTTAATAGGACTCATTCTGACAAGATATAGGATAGTGTCCCAATAAATGCTCATTTGGAAACGGGCCACTTGCAATTTTGAGTGTGCAGAGCTGTGCAAGATTAAAAGTACTGGCAGTATAACATCTACCTTGTGTCCCAGGCTCTGTGGATTTGTAGCTCATCCAGGCTGTCCATCTGGGGAGCAAACAGCATGTACTCCTTGATGAGAAATTCTGGCCAACCGACCAGCTGTGAAAAAAATAGATTACTCTTGTCATTTTTTTTCTGCCAGGTAATTTGCTGGGAGTAAACATATAATTTCTTAGAAGGTGTGCAGTTAAAAGCAAATCCTGGGGATGTGTCTGATTTCTATTTAAAACTTTCCTACGCTTTTATTTGTTAAATTTAATTTTTCAACAATGCTCTGGCTGGGATAATATTTCCTAATTCAGAGCAAACGGAGAGGTTGGTTTCTGGTGTTTGTGCAGGAAGCAAGCACATGACCAGGCAGTGCAGAGGAGAAGGAACACAGGCGCAGGCGCAGCTGCAGGCCGAGCTGAGCGCGAAGCAACACGTGGCGGTTCTCCGTGCAGGCAAGGAGGTGCAATGACGGGAGGAAGCAACTGTTTGGAAAATAGATCCTCCGGCTGCCCTAAAAAGCTAAAAGGGTAAATGCGTCTTTATAAGCCTCTGACATATAACTTTATCCTTGAGAGATTTCGGGTCATGCTAGATAAATAATCAGGGTAATTCCAGATCTAGTCAGCTGAAGCGCTGACAGAGGGACTGTTAATAAGGCGGAATGGTGATGTAAGAGGTAACTTCCACAGGTGAAATATGTTCTGGTGCTACGTGTTTTCAGCAAGCCAAAGGGAAGGCAAGGACGTGCCAAGCAAAATCACGCCGTTCAGTTTGTACCCAGCAGAGAGTTAATGATATAATTTGAAATTAAGGAATTTGCAATAATACTTCTGCACAGTGAGTTACATAACATTTAGACACCAGTGGGTACTATTTAGCCACTTTCTGTCTAGAATTTAAGCTATTGCCGTACTGTGTCTCATACAAGCTATTGCTCTGACTCATAGATTATTTTTTTTAAAAAGAAAGATTCACTTCCAACATGCATTAGCATTTTTTTGGAACAGATATATGATTACCTCTATTCTTTTGACATCAGGTATTGTTGACGATATATTTTTGTTTTTGTTTTTGTTTTTTTTGGTTTTTCTCCGGTACCAGGAACTGAACTCACGACCTTGTGCTTGCCAGGCAGGCGCTTTTGCCACTGAACTAAATCCCCAGCCCCTGTTGACGATATATTAATATACATATGTGAGCATACACAAGGGTATATGTAGAAGTACATTATACACACAAGACAAAGAGCTTATATCCAGAATATACACATCTCTAGAATTCAGGAAAGAAAGAATTCTTACAATTCTATAAAAGGAAGCCAACCAAAGCAATAAAAATAATAGGCGAGAATTTGAACAGAATCTCCACAAAAGAATACCAGTAAATAACAAACACACCAAGAGGTTCAACACCATAGCTATCGGGGCAATGCAAGCTGAAAACATAACGAGCTACCACTCTGTATGTAATAGGATGACAGTTGTTTATAATTCCAAATGTAAACTTATTTTAACTCATATATAAAAACAAGTTTGTACGTATTTACAGGGTGTCAAATGACTGAAATGCAAGAGTATAACAAAGGCAAGAGCCAGTGAGGACATACAGCAGCAGTGAACGCTCCAAAACTGTTTGTGGGTATGGAGAGCCCTTCCGGTCCTCGCTGCAGCCCAGGAAGTTTGTATTTATAATCCCATGAAAAGTTACTGGAATTTCAGCGAGTTAATTCCAACCTACCACTTCTAGTGCAAACCGTGGCTAGAATGAGGACACCGAGGCACATTTGTAGTTATGGGGAGCTGAAGGGTCCTAAGTCCAGCCATGATGATGGCCATCCAGAACAAAGGCCTCAACCCAGGTTTTATTTATTCATGAAGAAGGGAGTGGCTTGAGGATGAGCAACTGTGAGAACAGTGGGAAGTAGGAGAGTGCCATGAGCCGGGCTACATAGGAGGCCTGAAATCCCCTCTGCAAATGCAGAGAGAAGGATGTGCAGAAACTGTGATCTGCATAACACAGCTGATGTAGTGTCTAATGTTTACGGTCTGTGCTTCAGCTCTGATGTGTAATGTCTGAAGCCTCAGGAAATCATAGCCTCTATCCCAAGGCTCAATCCAAGCCCACAGCATAGAGAATTGGCTCACACATTCTGCCTCATCCCAGCTCACTCGTGGGAACACCTGGGGTCGGGGAGACACGCCTGCCATCTTCAAAGACTATCATCAGCACCTGGGCTGGACCAATATGCATTGATTAAAACCAACCGAAGGGATAAGGAAAGGGTCCTGGCCAGCTCTGTACATATCAGTACATGGAAATAGGGTCAGGCTCAGCCAAAATGGAGGCAACTGCTCCTCTTTCAAGGAGAGTCGTCTAGGTGGTCCTCCACAGGTGGGGATGAAATGTTTGGACCACTTTGGGAAATAGCTTGGTATCCTCCTAAACATTGTCTCACTCTATGACCCAGCCATTCCTCTCAGTGCTTATCTCAGAAAAAAGAAAACAGATACCCCAAGATGTGTACACTTGATATTTCATGGATATATTCAGCATCACTATCCTGCCAAGTACGCCATAAATATCATGAGATTGGGATTTTATCTGTTTTATTCATTTAGCACAACAGTAGGGAATTTACCTACATCTGTTAAATAAATGAAGAAATAAATTCATGAAAGGAACTACATGAGCTATATAGTGCTAATAGTGAATATCAGAGACCTATGTTCTTACACGGAAAAAAGAGACTGTCAGATAAGTGTAAAACAAAACCCAACTAAAAACAAAACAACCGAAGTTGAAAAGCACTTTGTATTAGGTCAGTGCAAACAAAAGCAGCAACAAAAACATGAATATTGATAAAGACGCTGACTCTAATATGGTGGATACCATAAACCTATAATCATAAAAGCACTCAAAGCGTGTAAAATCTGAAGGGAAATTGTTACAAATGAAATAGAACTTGATAAAAAAGAACAACAGTGGCAAATCTTTGAGAGTTGAACAGATCTAGGAGACAAGTGAGAACATAGCGAAATTAAACGAAACAATAAATTTAATTATACATGCATTTCTCAGAGGAAAATTATTATTTCATGAAAGTATCAAAGTCCAGAAAGTGAGGTTTATCTGTGCTGCTCTCTGCTAAGTACCCAGCATGTAGAACAGAGGCTGGCATGGATCTGGGCTCTATGATTATTTGTTGAATGAATATGCACATTCACAAAATTTGACTCTTCATTTGATTTTTAAAGCCTTTAACAAATTATTTTAGCAGATGTTTTTAAAGTAGACTTTATGTGATCCACCTGCTACAGCCAAAGCCCAATAATACTAATATCTATTATGAAGCAGAGATTGAAATAATATTCACCAAAGCATATAAATTTTGGGTCAAAAAAATCAAAAATGTAATTAAAAACTATTCAGAAAGCAATGGAAAAGAATACTTTGTAGTCAAAATCCATTGGACACAGCAAATGTGTATAGCATTAAGTGCATTCCTTTGAAGCTATACAATGTTATAACAAAATATGTTACCGGACTAAGCCAAGATACAGTAGAAAATTTAAATTAACTGCCATAAAAGAGAACAAATTTATGATTTAAAAGAAAGTTTAAAAAACTTACGCAGACTAGACAGTTTCAGAAATAAGTTGAGGTAGGTAAAGAGAAGAATATTTCATTGTGATATACTACAAACTATTGTAATTCATAGGGTAAAGGAGTATTATTCCTCAATTCATGTTATAAAGTCACTGAACACACTTCTAAATCAAAGCCACAATAGAATACTTTAGGCCAATATAATTTATGAGTAAGTTAAAAAATTTCAATAACATATTAATAATGGAACTCAACAACCAATCAAAGAATAGTAGTACCATGTGATCAACTAAGGTATATTCTAGGAGTCCAAGGAAATCTACAAGTTCTAACATCATTAAATTAAAGAGGAAATCTATACTGTCATATCAATATTTGCTGCAGTGATTTAATAAATTAAAGAGGCCCTTATTTACATGAAATCTACATAAAATACAATATGACTGTGACTTAAATATAAAAAAGAAATACATATAAAAGATTAATAGCCAATGACCAAATGATTATCTTAAATTATGAAATACTAATTATATTTTAACTGCAAGCAGGAGGTATACTGGGATGTCTACTACCTTTTGTATTTCACAGTAATTTGAAGGTTTGAGAAAATATAATACAGCAGGAAAATAATGTTTATAAGTATTAGAAAAAAGAAATAATATGGGAGCTCTAAATTATAGGATTCTATGCATCAAAAACCCAAGAAACTCTAGTAAGAGTATCTGCTGCTTGTGTAAATGACAAGGAAAATGGATATATTTCTGCTTTACTGATGAAAATAAGAACTGATATAGCCTTCTTTGAAATAGTCTAGTGACATTTCCTGAAACTAAAGGTAGCATACCCTTTCCCCTAGCAGCCCTATACTTCAAAATCTCCTTTAACCTTACACAAAAATGCACAACGGTACCTCAGTTTACAAACTTAATCTGTTTTGCAATTTTGGGAAAGATGGCCATGTTTGCATTTGTGTACGGAAGATGGCCATGGTCATGTCTGTCGCCAGACACAGAATCTGCAAATGGAAGCAAAATTTTCCAAACACTTTTGTTTGTGAGCAGATTGTTTGCAAACGGAAATGTTCATGAACCGAACTGTTACTGTATTTAGAAGGATGTCTGTCTTGTACTCAAGTAAGTGGTGTCCTTCAGTAACCTTTTAGTAATGGCCTAGAAACCCTGTTTGTACAGGAGTACATAACCTTTGAGAATAATATAAGAGAGTGTAGAGCAGCTTGTTAACATAGACTTCCTGGTGGGAAAACTTTGTGATGTAGGACAAGAGGTAAACGGGGGGTAGAAAAGATAGGAAGTCAAGCACACAAAAAGATGCTACATTTTTAAGCAAAGCATAAAATATTGCATTCCTAAAGTATATAACATGTTATCTTATTTATAGATGATATAAGAGAAAGAATAAAAGAGAGTGTCACTGGACATTTTGGCTCATACCTGAAATCCTAGCACCCTGGGAAGCTGAGACAGGAGAATCCCAAGTTCGAGCCTATTCTAGACAACTAGTGTCTTAGAGAGACCTTGTCTCAAAAAGAAAAAAATAAAAAGGGGCTGGGAATACAGTTCAGTGTGAAGGCACTGAGTTTAATACCAGTTTCCAATGGAAAATGTTTTTAACTACTTTTAATTTTGCTTTTTCTGTTCAAATGAGTTTTTCAAACTGTTCAAAGGATGAAAAGAGATATAAACTTCCTAGGAACTGTTTCATAGCCTTTCAGAAGCTTAAATTTGCACTCCAGAAAAGAGGAAACATTTGTTTTCAGAAACTAAAAATCACACAACAAACTGCACAGAACATAAGTTACTTGAGTTTGATCTCTTTTCCTTCTATATTGCTCTCACTAGATTCTTATACCAGGGGAGAATTGGGAAAACGGTCATTCATTTCTAAAAAATGACTAAATGTACATTGCCTGTTTCATTAACTGACCTCTAATCCAAGGATTCAAAATAGCCAAGAAATATAGAGAGAAGCTAGGATCTTCTCACACTCAAAGACTCCTGAAATAGAGAAAAGTTCAATTTTACCTCTACAGATCAGAAGGAATTTCTGATGAGGAAAAAATAAAACACCATTTGCTTTCAAACTTTGCATTAGTTTCTTGGGGGCTATTTTAACAAATTACCATAAATTTAGTGACTTAAGAAAGTTATTATCTCACAAAGATTTCTAAACTCAGTATGACTAAGCTCAAATCAAGATATTGGCAGGGACATGGTCTCTCTGTGGGCTACAGGGAGAACTCAGCACTGCTTCCTCAGCTTCCAGGGACCACCAACACCTCTGCTTCCGTGTTCACACTGTCCTCTCCTCTGTTTGTCATTTCCTTTTGCCTCTCTTATAAGGACATTTGTGATTGCATTAATAACCAGACAATCCTCCCACCACAGACTCATTAACTTAATCACATCTGCAAAGATCCTTTGTCCAAGTAAGAGTACACTTGCAGGTTCTATGGGCTAGGACTTCATCCTTTTGAGGATCAGCCTCTTACATACAGTGGTCTTACATACATTACTTACAGAATGAATTAGTGTACATAGTTCATGAAGCAATATCACTGTTAGGAATTTACCCTAATAAAGTAATTCATTCAAATAACAATACTGGGAATATGGATAGTCATCTAAATATTATTTATAATAATACAAAATTAAAAATAGACTATATGCTTCATGATGACAAATTACAAACAAAATTATGCATTGATAGTACAATTTATAAAAAATGTATAAACAATGAAAACATAAGCAACCTAAGGTAGAGGGTGTGGCTCAATAAAAAAGCACTTGCCTGGCGTATGCCTGGTTTCTACCTTTAGTACCACCCCCGCAAGAAAAAGAAACTAGAAAAGTAAAACACCAGCTAAGCAACCATGAAAGAATACTGTACAATTATATTTCTAGGCCAGACGTGGAAAGACATATGTATTTATGTAAAGAAAACCAGGTGCATTCACAGCATTGTACAACCATCACGGCTATCCCTCTCCATAACTTCCACACTGAACCTCCATAACTTTAAACAGTTATCCGTGTTTATAGCAGCACAGTTCACAATACCTAAATCCTGGAAGGGACTTACACGGCCACCAGCAGATGAATGGATAAAGAAAACGTGATATTTACTCACAGTGGAGTACTACTGTACCATAAAGAAAGGTAAACTTGAGCCATTTGAGGAAAATACATGCACCTTGAAACTGTAAGATTAAGTAAAGTTAATCAGACACACAAGTCTAACTATTAGATGGTTTCTCTGATAGGAGAAACTCAAATTATAAATAAAGTGAAAAATAAAGATAGCTAATAAGGTGTAGGGAGACAGAGCTTTCTCAAATGGGGAGGGGATCAAGAAATGGGGGAGGGAAGGAAGGGGAAGAGGATGAGAACAGGAGCTGAGCAGTGTTATGCACATGGACCAGCTCCACAGGGAATCCCGACATTGTGTACCGCACACAGGTACTGCAAACAGGGATGCAGCACCTTCTACAAAAAGAAAATCAAGTCATGGAGCAGGATGATACCACTGTGTATTTGTGTCTTTATGTATTGGCATGTATTTCTATGTAGGTAATGTATACATGCTGTATTATATATTTTGTGTATTCTGGATCATAGATAAATAATGAACACACACATTAAAATATCAACAATTATTATTTTAAACTGATCAGATTAAAATTTGCTTTTCTAAAGTGACATGCATAGCCAAAGTAATTGTTCTAAAGTTCAGGGGGAAAGACTTGCTTTGGCAAACAACAGACGAAGAGCAAACTGAACAACACCCCCATACAAAAAAACTATACACCCAGGACATATTACAAACAGCACCAACCTGAAGGCAATGGGGACTGAATGGAAAAGGTCAGATCCCAGTGCCTGCGTCCTCCGAGGAGACCCCTGCACAGACTAAGATGTTATCTGCCCAGCTGTAGGCCAGGCAACAGAGTAGCTCATGTAGAGTGCCTGAGCCTTTTGGAAAAACTACGCATTGTCTGACTTCAGGGAACAAAAATATAAAGCTGAGGAGACCATGACTGTAGAAAGGAGTGGGGAAATTTGGGAGGGGAAGAGCCAGAGGACTTCCCCTTAGCCAGAAGACTTAGCTTCTGCTAAGCACATGTATAACCCATCCCCAGAGGACCTGTGTGTGAATAGGCTGAGTAATATTCAGTTATATAAAAATACCACATCTTTTTTCATCCATTCCTCAGTGGATGGGCATTTGGGTTGATTCCAAGATTTAGCTATGACAAATTGCGCTGCTATAAACATGGGTGTACATATGTCTCTGTGGTATGACGTTTTCAGTTCTGGAAAAATACCCAGTGTAAGAAACTGAAAGAGTAAGTAAGATCCAAAAGGTACAAGAGATATAGTGGAAGGGAAAGAAACTGCTCAAAAGGAAAGAACAACCAGGATGGAGGAAAAGGGAAAAGAAGAAAGGGGGGAAAAAAGATATGTATATATACACAAAATAGTTAAGATAATTGTAATACTAATTTCTATTAGTTCATTGAAAGGAACAGGTAGTGCTTATATTGTTTGATCAATTTTGTATGCCTGTACCTGGTAATCTGAGCAACTACTTTAAGATAACAATATGCAATATAATAACATTGCTAATTTCCTATCATCTTGTTTTGAAATTCTGTATTGTTGCAATCCTGATCAAAACACCACTAGTATACCTCACAGATCTAGAGAAAACATCTCTAAAATTCATCTGGAAACAGAAGAGACCCAGAATAGCAAAAGCAATCCTGGGCAACAAAGGCAAGGCAGGTGGCACCATAATCCTTGATTTGAAATTATGCTACAAAGCTACTGTGATAAAAGGAGCATGGTATTGGGAAAAAAAAAAAAAAAAAAAAAAGACCTAAGGATCAATGAAACAGACTAGAAGATGCAGGCACAACCACAAACACACTCAGTCACGTTATTTTTGACAAAGGGGCCAAACATGTTCACTGGAAGAAAGATAGCCTCTTTAATAAATGGTGCTGGAAGAACTGTCTTTCCACATGCCAAAGACTGAAACTAGACCCATGGCTATCACCATGCACTAAACTAAAATCAAAATGATCAAAGATCTAAAACAAAAACACTAAATCTACTAGAAGGGAAAATAGTCAGAAATTGTGAAGATATAGGGGTAGGCAGAGAATTCATGAACAAAAACCAAACTGCACAGGAAATACTTCAAAGAATCAACAACTGGGATCTCATCTCAATGAAAAGTTTTTGCCCATCAAAAGAAATCACCAACAGAGTAAAAAGAAAACTCACAAACTGGGAAAAAATTTTAGCCCCCTGTCCCTCAAAGGACTTCTGTCTAGAACATATAAACAATTTTTAAAAATCAGGCCCCCCCAAATTCAAAGACCCAATCCAAAATAGGCATCTGAGATGAATACACACTTCTCAGATGAAGGAATGCAAATGGCAAATAAATATATGAAAAAATGTTCAATATCATTAGTCATTCAAGAAATGCAAGTTAAAACAACACCAAGATTCCACCTCACCCCAGAAAGAATGGCTATCACCAAGAAATCAACCAAGAACAAATGCTGGAGGGGTTGTGGGGAAAAAGGAACCCTTCTCCAATGTTAGTAGGAGTGTAGACTGGTGCAACCACTGTGGAAATCAGTGTGGAGATTCCTCAAATAACTAGGATGAGAGGTCCCATTCAATCCAGCTATTCCCCTTCTGGGTATATTTTCAGAAGAACTGTGATGGGGGAAAAAAGACAGAAGGGAAATATACACACACACATACACACACACAATAGCTAAGATAATTGTACTACTAATTTATATTGGTTTACTGAAAGGAACAATTAATGCTTAATATTTTTGACCAATTTTGTATGCTTATATTTGGTAATATGAACAACTATTTTGAAGACAACAATATGCAATATAGCAACAATTTTTGAATTCATATATTTGTTTTCTGAAATTCTGTATTGTTTCTACTCTCTTTAAAATAAAATAAATGAAATGCTGTGTTGTTTTTATTGAGGGATTTTGTCTCTTTTTTGTGTCCTTAAAATTAAAAAAAAAATGAAAGTAATCATTCATAACATTCTCTTATACCTGTTTCTGTAGCATCAGTTATAATTTCTTCTCTTTCATTTCTGATTGTACTTAAATCCTCTTTTAATAAAGCCTAGCTAAAGACTTAAAAATCCTGTTTTATTTTCTTTTGCAAAACTGGTTGTTTTTTTTCTATTGATGTTTTTCCATCTTAATTTTGTTTACTTCTTCTCCAATCTTTGCTTTTTTGTTTCCTCTGCTAATCTGCAAGTATGCTTGTTAGTTTTTTCCCACTTTTGGGGGTGTACAACCAAGTTGTTTATGTGAGATCTTCTTCCCTTTGTAGTACCTGTGTTCACCCTCTCCCATAGGTTGTGATATGTCATGTTTTCATTTCTGTCGGCTTCCACTTCCTCTTAGTTTCCCTTTGTTTTCTTTTTTGATCCAAAGCTTGCCCAGAAATGTGTTGTTCAATTTCTCCATATTTGTTGGATTTGCCAACAAATTTATTGTTGATTTCTCATTTGATTTCATTGTTGTTGAAGCAATGATATGCCAACAAATTGGATAACCAAAAAGAAATAGATTATCTCCCAGAAATATACAGTCTATTAAGACAGAATTATAAAGAAATTTAAACTTGAACAGACTAATAATAAACAAGATTGAATTGGTAATGAAAAACTTCACAAAAGAGAAAACCCTGAGAATAGATAGTGTCACTGGTAAATTCTATTTAAACAAGAATTAACACCAACCTTTCTTAAACTCTTTCAAAAAGGTAAAGAGGGAACAGTTATAAATACATTTTGTGAAGCTAACAATGCCTTAATACAAATCCAGACAAAAACACTATATGAAAATAAAACTGTCGGGGCTGGGTATTTAGCTCAGCGGCAAAGCGCCTGCCTGGCAAGCACAAGGTCGTGAGTTCGGTTCCTGGTACCGGAGAAAAAACAAAAAAAAAAAAAAAAAAAAAGAAAATAAAACTGTCAGCCAATATCCCTGATGTGATTAGATGCAAAAATGCTTAACAAGATACTAGCAAAACAAATTCACTGGCACATTTTAGGTTCTCTACTGTGACCCAGTCAAATTATCTCTGGGACTCAAGAATGGGTCATTATAAGTAAATGGGTTAAGGTAATGCACCAAATTAACAGAATAAAAAATTGAAACCACATGACCATCTCAACAGAAGCAATAAAAAAAGCATTACAAAATTCAATGACTTTTCATAATAAAAACTCAGAATTGTATAGTATAGAAGGACTTTACCGGGACATAGTAAAGACTGTGCGTGACAAGCCCATAGCTAACATCGTAACATCACACTCAACAGTGAGAAACTAAAAGCTTTCCCTCCAAAGTCAGGAAGACAAGAATCACCCGCTGTCATCTCTTCTTGCCAAAGCAGTTACATCAAAAAGAGAAATAAAAGACACCTAAATTGGAAAAAATTATCTTTTCTTGCAGATGACATGATCTTATATACAGAAAATTCTAAAGACACCATGAAAAGCTAGTCGATTTTACAAATATACCTAAATTGCAGGATACACAACCAATACAAATAAGTTGTGTTTCTATATACAGACAAGTAACCCAAAAAAGTTAATAAAACGATCTCAGTTTTAAAAGGATCAAAAAGAATAAAATACTTCAGAATAAACTTAGCCATGGAGGTAAAGTACTTATGTATTTAAAATTTTTAAATATTGATAAGAAAATATAAATAAATGAAAACATATCTCATGTTTATGAAATGGAAAACTTGATACAGTTAAAACATCCATTTTACCCAAAGTAAACTTCATATCCATTTTGCCCATGTAATCCCATCAAAATCCCAAGGGCAATTTTTACAGAAATAAAAAAGGCAATCTTAAAATTCATCTGGAGCCATAAAAGACCTTGAAAAGACAAAGCAATCTTAAACCAGAAGAGCAGAGATGAAGGTATCACAATATATTGTTTCAAAATGTAGTACAAAATGATAGTAATTAAGGTGGCATTGTGCTGGCATTAAGACAGATATATAAGCCAGTGGGACAGAGATCCCAGAATTAAATCCACCCATACACAGTCCCATAGTTTGCTAGAGTAGCTCACAGAACCCAAGGAAAGTTTACTGCTACCAACTTATTACAAATGGTATTTTAAAGGAAGTCAGTGATCAACTAGAAGCAAAGATATATAAGGATAGATATGGCTGGGTCCCAAGCACAGGCAGCATGATTTATGAGGTCATTGTACATCAGTAAGTCAGTTCCCAGCCCCTCTCTCCTCCGAGGGCTGAGCCCAAAAGTTTTAACCTCTGATCACTGGTTGGTCCCTGAGGCAACCAGACCACCTCTGAGTCACCTCGCAGCATAAACTCAGGTATGGTTAAAAGGGACTTACCATGAATAGCAAAGGATGTTCCTCTCACCTTTTTCTTCTTCTTTTTTGTTTTTTTTTGGTTCGGAAAATCGAACTCAGGGCCTCAGGATTGGCAGGCAGGCGCTGTGCTGCTGAGCTACATCCCTGGCCTGCCTCTCACTTTTATCACTCAGAAAATTCCAAGGTTTACAGGAACTTGCCAGGAATTAGGCATGAAGATCAGATATATATCATTCATTATATCACAGATACTAGGGTTAGAAAGCTAGAAAATGGCTAAGGTAACCGTCTCACAGCCTATGTGACACAGGAAATGAACAAGGACACTATGCAGGTCTTCTCTCTTTCTATCCAATAAGGATAAGCCAAATACAGACCAACTATAAAAATGCCATGTGATGCACAAAACATCACAATGTTCAATACCTGTGCTTTTCACTTGGACATGAGGAAGAGTATGCACTTTTTATTTACCTCCACATATCCCACTGGAGAGTCTGTTATGCCTGTTCTACCCCACCTCCAAGCAAGAGATGAGAGTAACTGCCATTGTAATATACCACCTTCAGGAGAGCACTTCACCTCTCTAGTTCTAGATAGAGCGCAAAAATGGTAGAAACTTCAGTCATATATAATAATTTTATAATTAAATATAGATTCTAATAGTTTACTGGAGTTTCATATGAAGTACAGTATAGTACAGTAATAGGGAAAAAACAGTGAATGTAGCAAGTATGCATCCTACTCTTCTCAAGCTTTACTTATTTGACTCAAATTGCATTGTTAAATCTGCAGCAAAGCACTAACAGAAACTATAAAGCCTTGGACATTTATATAAAAATCCTAAGAATATTCAAACCATGTACACATGCAAAATAGTCTAAATAGAGTGTGTGGGGTTACTCCTGCAAAGCAAAATGCATTATCTAGATCATAATTAGGAAATCTTGGTGACCCTTGGAACAACACCAGCCTGATGAATTGGCCATATCCAAATGATAAGAAACTGTCTGTTTAGAGGAGCTGTTACTAGAAGTTATTGTGGTACTGAAATACAAGTACACATTACTGACTAGAATTATATTTTCGTAGGAAAGAAAAGCAGCCCAGGATTAATTAATCCCAGAGTTACCCAAGAGGTGAGGACTAGAGTGAAGCGAATATGCACCTCAGTCATCCATTCCCAGAGAGACGCCTGGGAAAAGCCATGGTTCGTGGTACACAGGGAATGCACCTAGGCAAGTTAGCTTCTGGGTGAAAACCACCTCACTGGTAAGGGCAACTGCTTTTGTTTGCCTGCAGACACTCAGCCTCCTGCAGCTGTTCTCAACAAACTGAAATAACTGCGCAAAAGGAAAGAACAAGGAAGGGAGAAAAGTAAGAAAGGAAGAGAAAAAGAAAAATATATACACTCACATGATAGCCAAGATCATTGTACTACTAATTTCCATTGGTTTGTTGAAAGGAACAGTTAATGCTTAATCATTTTTAATTTTTTGACCAATTTTGCACGCTTATATCTGGTAATCTGAACAACTACTTTGAAGACAACAATATGCAGTATAACAACCATTGCTGATTTCCTATCATCTTGTTTGGAAATTCTGTATCTTTTTTTGTTTTTATTTTGCATTCTGTCTAAAATTAAAAAGGTAATGTCTTTTAAAAAAAAGAGAACTACTTGATAGTTAATGGATACAACTATTTCTAGATTTGAGCTGTGCTTACACCACACAGAGCTCATCAGGTAAGGGTTAATTTAGTCCAAGAACTGCCTGACCCAAAAAAAGCAAGAGAGAGAGAGAGAGAAAGAGAGAGAGAGAGTGACAGCAGGTATTTTGTTTAATTTTAGTCAAATTATCTCCAGTGAAAATATGTTCCATACATAATTAGGAAAGAGAAAGGAAAAATCGCTTGTCCTCCACAAACTGAAAGAGTCAGGTGGGTATAAGCCCTTTAGCTGTGGTCACAGAACACAGAATAGGACTGGAAAATAGTAACTTCAGGTATCAATCACGTGTACAGAACAGGACACCCCTTAGAAATTGGACCTTGTTCGGTGGAAGTTGTTTTCTAAATGTTTTACCCATAAATACATACGACCATCTACATTCTAAAACTTTTCCTTTAAATGTTAAAATGCGGTATTTGGAGCAAGATGATGTTGCAAGCTTCCTCTTTAATTGCTTGGACTCTTTCAGTTTGGAGAGGACAAGCAATTTTTCCTTTCTCTTTCCTAATTATGAATGGAACATATTTTCACTGGAGATAATTTGAACACTACAGTGTCAAAAAGCAGGGAGAAATCTCCCATAATCCTATCGCTCAGAGGCAGCAGCTCTTTCTTGACATTTTAAACACAGGTAGGATTATTATGGGCCATTCATGTGTTATTCTTGTGGCTTGATTATACTGTTAGCAGATGAGGAGGTCACAGAGGAGTTGTTTCCACATTCTTGGTGTTCCAAAGAATTGAGCAGGACACTCAAAATTAATAAGAATAAGATTAACAGGAGGAATAGGTGTACAATGAACAAAAGGTATATGCCATGGGGTGGGAAAGCAGACCAGGGAGAAGAGCTCAGGGCCCAGACAGGGACAGATACTGGGTCTCCTAAGGCTCTAGAATTATGGAAAAATCTATAGCTAGGGACTGACAGGAGATACAGCCCAGTGAGGTACCTGACTCAGCCCATACATTTGGAAGAACAGTTTCTGACCATACAAGATTTTAGAGGAGGTTCAGGATCTCCTGGGGATGAGGAGTCAAAGTCACAAAGCAAATGAGGTTGGATACGGGTCAGGGTCATTCTTTTTCATTTTGTGTGTGCCTGGGGGTGGGGTTGGTTTTCCGATGTTTTAACATGCTCATCCTTGGTGACTGGTTTCTTGATTCTTGTCCTGTGTCTTTCTGTCACTTATCTGTTCCTTGCTGTATTCCTACCTCACTACCACTCTACACATACTTATTTAAGAAGCAATCTTTTCATATTTTCCAACGTGGTGAGTTAAAAAATCACAGTAGTATGGACTTAAGAAATTACTGAGAAAATTCTGCTATGATGTTAACAGAACTTCAAATAAACTGCCAGAAATTTACCATGCCAGTTCCGCGCTTGAAAAAACTCGTATCAGACGTGTATTTCTGTATCTATGCAACCATGACCAAAAATGTATCTCCAAAGAGGATTCAGAAAAATGTTTCTTGTACCTCCTGCTCTTTTCTTGGCATGGTGGAATTAAAGTGGCTCACGACCAATAAGCTCTAGGAATAAAACACTTGTTATTGTTTCTTTGCTTTAAGAAGTTAGAAAGTACAACACATACATATGTTTTCCTAGGAAAAAGTCTAATACACCGACAGTAAGGGAGGGGTGCAAATGATGCCGAGGATGACTATGTCCTTCTCCTTAAAGCCAAAGTGTAATTACCACGACAGCTTCAGCCCTGAAGAGCAGGAGAGGAAGCTGAGAATGAGCCAGCTGCAGCCCAGATGTCAAGGCTGGGAACATTCCAGAGCTCCGCGCCTGGAGACCACTGCCAAAGCTGTCCCATCTGCAACAAAGGTGATCGATCCCCCACGCAGAGAACAGAAAGATCAGAGAGGAGAAAACGAGACTGCATCATCAGATTTTGAACATGCAGGGAGCACTCTCTTCCGTGCACCTTCAGTTCACTCACTGGTCCCAGGAAAGAACTCAAGAAATCAAAAATTGCAGCAAGGTTGCCAGCCCAATTCAAGACAAAAGGCAAATTACCAGAATATATAAATTAAGTTGGTTAGAAAGAACACTGTTACTTCCTTTTCATTCCCCCACCCCAAGCAACAACTAAGGTACAACAGCGCACCCTTCTGGTTTTAATGCAGAACTGTCGTTCAGGTCAAAGTGACTCCTCATTCCGGAGTGCCTCCTATATTCCGGTCAAAGTGACTCCTGTATATCCTCGGGGACAATTTAAAATAAAAATAAGAATATGCAATGTAGCAACCAGTGTTGATTTGTATGAATTTGCCATGAGACCCTGTATCACTTTGAATGTTCTTGCTCTGATTTGTTCATGTTCGTGATCCTGGTATGCTGCTACTGTTCTATTTTTTGTTTGTTTGCTTCTCATGTACTACTCTCTTTAAAATAAATAAATAAAAATAAAAATAAGAGTAAGTGTAAAATAAGAGTAAGCTCTCTCACACAGGAGAGAGCTCATAGCTGGTATTTTATTTGAAGAGTTTTCTTGTTCAAGTGAAAAATGCAAGATATTTTTAAACATACGTTTATTTCCATAAGGGAGATTTTTTTTTTTCCTTGAATGAGGTAAATATGCCAGCAAAAAATTTTATAGGAACCTATGATACTGCATAAATTTAACATCCAGGTCTAGAGCTTCATCGCTTTACTTTCTTGGAGCTTTCATTGGGGTAATTTGAATGTGATAATCACTATTTGTAAATTAATCAAGCAAAGATTAACAGTTGTTGAAATTCTGAGCCTCGGAAAACTTTGAATCCCTGTTCCATTTAATCATGAGCATACAGCTCTGAAATTTTCAATAAAGGGAGCCCACAGCATTACACAGTGGAAAAACAAGTATGAAAATGCCTAGGTTTTCTGGTCGCAAATTTGTGCAAATGCATTAGCAGCAGGGTTGATTTTCTGAGCCATGCAGTCTGGTCTGCGTGGGTCTGGTTTGATATCCTTATCACCCACCTCACGAAGGCCGTGATAAATTTCTACTGGCAGACTGCACGCTTTGACGAAACCATGAGAAAGGCTCACACTGAGTTCAGTGTAAGAATGGCTGCTCGGGTCTACCTGCCTCCTCGTGCAATCTGCAGACAGTGGAGGGAAGGAGGGGAGATGATTAAGCGTTTTCCAAGAGCGAAGGAAAGTGCTTCAGAAAATCACAGGCATAGTTCCAGACACACCTAGGGGGATGCTGCTGCATACTTTAAAAAAGTTTAAAGAACCATTAGGACGTTGGTCTCTGAAGTGTAATTTATTCAAAAAGTCCACTCTGTCCCTAACACAGACCAAAAAATAGACAACGTGGTAGGCCTTCTTCTCCTTTGGTCCCACTCATAATAATCCTTATTATTATTATAATTATAATAAATATTTCTATATCAAAATGATTATTTTCACAGCATGTTTTCACATATTATACTCTTCTGGTTATATAACTGAAAGTATGACAAGACTCAAGGCAGCATTACGAAAAAGTCATAAATATTTACAAAACATTAACACAAGGTAAGCATGTTTCACATACCTATAAAAGCCTCTGTGGCTGTCTTACTACCTTTGACTACTTCACAGTGCTGTATTTCTCTGAAAACTGTTTTCTGCCTTGGTCACATTCTCTTAGAATTAAGAAGGCTAAGAATCAATATTCCAGTAAATGGGGAACCTTCCCTTGACACTATGTTGATATCATGCTATGCTTTGAAGTGCATATCTGCCACAAGCTGCATCCCAATACGTAACACATGCTGTAGTCTGCTAAGGTCAATCATGCATGTGAAGAAAAGAAATGCTACACATTAACCAAAGTTTAGGAACACTGCTGTAATGGGGTCTTCCCTACACCACTTTCCAAGCACACGGGTAGAGGACCACTGTGATGGTCATACAGAAGAGAAAGACTTACTAGCTACATTCCAGAGCTAAAAAATAGTCTCAAAGAATTATGCCAGCCAATGTCCCAAAATAGGTGTCAGCCTACAACTCTGCAAATCTTACCCAGCCACAGGAAATCAGTGAAAGCAGGAAAGGTCTCTCTTAAAATTCTCCTAAAATTTACACCAAAAGAAAAAAAATACTGTTTCACAAGACACACATTTTGGATTCAATTTTTAGCAATAAATCATCTCACCTATAAAGATATCTTCCAGCAAGTCCAAACCACTTGGACTTGCTGATATCAGATACTATAATGTTAGCATAAAAATTTATCACAGTACAATGGCAGGAAGCAAAGTGCACCTGACGGAAGATCCCGCCTTGATAGGGCTATCAGCAGGGTGTAATCAGAGAAGAGGGGAGAACAGAGGCTTCCTGCAGGAATGAAAGCCCCGCTCCCCAGCTCATCAGTGCAGCAGAAGGAATACATTTCAAACGGAAGGATGTAGCCAAAGAGAATGATCAAGGAGAAAGGCTTATTGAAATAGAGATGAAACTGAAACCATGAAAAGCAAAGAAGGTTTCAAGAGCAGATAACCTCCGGCCCCAAATCCTGAGAGTGCAGGCAAGCAAAGCCCCTCGCGTATTATAAAACAGCTTGCTTATCGCATAGACACCTGGATCCAGGAACAGGGAACTTGAAATGGTGTCCATAGTAAATGAAAGCCGAAAGAGCATCAGGAAATATCAGGCTGGCTTTGTGGCGTCAGAAAAAATGTTGCGGTCAAGAAATCGTAGAAAATGCGGCCACTGCAAGAGTCCGTGGGGAACAGCCACGGACAGGTGGGGAGGCTCATCTGGAGGTAGTGCCCAGGAAATAGTTTGTAAAATGAACTCAGAGGTCTGGCAGTTAAATAGACAAGGCCAGAAGCTAAGGCTTTTAAGGCACCTGTAATACACTCTCAAAACTTTTAATTGATAAGCCTTATGAAGGCAGCAATAGACCTTAAGACCTTTATAGAGTGCTCTGTGAAGGCTTAGGGGCAGCGTGTTTGGATAGAGAAGGAAGGCAAAATCTTTGAGAGGCAGATGTGTGATGCAGCGTGAGGTCAATCTGCAAGCCTCCTGAGTGCCTGAGCTCAGTGTGTATGTTGAGAGGAGGGAGGATCGACGTAGGAAGTAACAGCTATAGAGTGTTTTAACACATTCACAACAGGGCTGTGCGTACACGGCGGGCCTAACCCAGGGACAAGTGGGGCATGTTCCACCAGGGGTTCAAGCCGGCAGGAATGTGCTCATCCTTATAAAAATCCTATGAGGTAGGTATTACCTACATTCTACAGATAAGGAAACTGAGCTCAGAGAGCTTTTGTACCTTGCCAAAGATGCACAGCATGGAAATTAGTAAGTCAGAATTCAAAGCACAAGATCACATTTTCCAATGGATTACAGAATACTGTGGGCCAATTCTTAAAAGTAGTAACCAATGCAACATAGCGTATAATGTTGAGTACTGAGGGACATTGCCACAGTGCTGCATCGATGAAATCTCTGAATATATTGGAGGGCTCACTGTGTGTCCTGGACACAGATGGTAGAGCTAATCAGAAAGGACCCAGACCAAAGAGAACAGAAACTATGGGGAAAAGCAGCAGAGGAGGGAGGCGTCTTGGGAGCATGTGGGAGGAGACTGAGTCCAGGCAGTTCACGGCCGGGAGGACAGCAGCCTGCCCCAGGTCCAGCAAGGAGAGGCTGCTGCAGAGAAAAGCAGCAGGCACGCGTGCCGCAGAGCAGCCTGCTGGGCAGGAAAGACAAGACTGAGTAAGAGTGGCAGGAAAGAGGGGCACGACCGCCCTACCGTATTTAAATCCCTCTTTACGACAGTGTTCTACAGCTGCTGTCGTAACACAGTACCACAAACACAATGGATTAAAACAACACGAATCTACTCTCACAGTTCTGCAGACCATGTAGGTCTCCCCGGGCCCAAACCAAGGTGTCAGCAGGGCTCTGTTGCTTTCTAGAGGCTCCAGGCAAGAACTCCTCTCCTTGCCTCTTCCAGATGACAGAGGCTGCCTACATACCGTGCCTCCTGGATACCTGCCTTCGTCTTCCGGGCAGCCACACTGCATTTCCCTGACCATTTCTCCCGGACTACAGTGAAGACTAGATTGGGCCCAACTGGACAATCCAGGATAACTGTTCCTGTGATTCAGGTCTTTAATGTCTATTTAATGTCCTCAGCGGAGACCCTGTTGCCGTTAAAGTAACATATTCAAAGGTCCCAGTGTGAAAGACGTAGACACTGGGGGAGCCGTTGTTCTGCTGCTGGCCACACTTTAGAGTAGCCCAGGCGCGCTCATCTAGCTCCAGCCCCCACCATAATGCGTCATGCCCCCCGCTGCTGCCAGAATAATTGTCCAGTGCCAGCAAACCTCACTGGCTCCCCACTGGCTGAGCACTGACAGCTGAGCTTGGCCCGCCTGTCAGGTAGCTGGGAACTAACCGAATAAAAGAGTGCAAGCGGTTCCAGGGAGACTTGTGACAGGTGTGGGCAAAACAGAGGCAAGGGACTGAGACGGGGAGCTGGGTACAGACCTGGAGCCAAGTTCAGAGAGACCTGCTGGGAAGAGGGAGTTTAGATCACCTCACTGAGCTCCAGCTGCCCTGTGTACTGGGTTGCGGAGTAGCAGTCTCTGCTACCCGTAGGTTTGGGGAAGTTAATGCCATCGGTGTAACGAAGTACACAGCAAGCTTTTGTCACAAACTGGGCACTCAGTAAATATTAGTTCTACCTTTCCCGTACAATAACAAGGAATGCAATAATATTACAGTGAATGATTCATCACACTCATCAGAGGAATGCCAAGATATTAAACTGTAGGCTTCGTTTAGAATAATTAGTTTTTCCATATGTGTAGAAAATGCCATATCGCTTCATTTTATGATGTGTGACCATATTTCTATGAAGCTAATGGGAAAAAATTAGCAATGAATATTTAATTGAGAAATTATAATCTATAGAAACAGAACCTAAATGGAGGTGATAAGTTCAAAATGGGAAAGTGTGCGTGTGCATGTGTGTGTGTGTAAAGTACTACTAAAAATCACTTGTTGGTATTCATAACTACAAAGCATTAGAAAAACTCATGAACTAGTCATTTATTCATTCAAAAATACTTAGTGAACACCAGAAATAGTGTTAAGCCCTTTGCAATACATCCTGTCTTCTTGGTAAGGGAGACAGGGAAGGGAGAATAGACAATTCTAGGGAAGGGCGACAGACAATAAATAAAAAGTGTAAGTGAACTATTCCCCTCAGATTTCATTGTAAGTTTTATTGCAACTCTAAAGTATCTTTTAACTTCATCAGCTTTTTTCATATTAAAGTAAGAAGAAGGCTTAAGAGATATCCTACTGAAAGATAACCTAGGAGTTACCAAGTTACCGTGAAGAGTACGTATGTAAAGTATGCTACTTATTTTATACCCTCATATCATTCGAAAAATTTTTAGAGGTAGCTTTAAATCTACATATACAACAATAGAAAGCAAAAGAAAGAAAGGGAAAAATAAAGATTGGTGGGGAAAAACTAAAGAGAAAAGAGGGAGAGAAAAAGAGAGGGGTGGAGGAAAAATAAGCATAAACAATAGTAGAAAACTAAATGAATCCTGAAAATTGGGACATTTTGTGGTCTCTTGTACTGTTTAAGTTTGGTTCAGCTTTGGTTTGGGGGATTTTCTTTGTTGATTTTGGGTTTTGTTGTTGTTTGGGAAGGTACAAGATATTTCACTCTTAGTATTCATCAGTCGAGGCAAAGAAGAAAACATGGCTACCATGAATAATCACAGAGTTTTGAAGAACAAACATGTATATGAAGAGAAGCACAGCTCGGTTTGTCCCTGAGACCTGAGAGAAGCTTCCCACCGAGTTGCCCACCATGTCTTCAACATCTGTGTGTGAACTCGCAAATATGTCATGACCAGCGTGGGGGAGAGGGCCACTCATTGAAAGCCTTATGGTGTAACTACTCCAGCACTGGCCAGGTTCAGTCTTCCAGCATGACATCTCTGAACTTGGGGTGGGGAAGAGATGCGCCGTAAGTATCCCATTTTATCTACTCTTTCTCTGATATGTGTACAATAACTACAAGCAACCTCAGGAACACACGTACAGCAAAATATAGACAGGTGATTAGCAAATGCTGAGCTGTGAGCAGTACCTTTGTTTTTAATTATTTACTATAGTAATGTTTTTAGTAATAATTTTGTATAATTGTTGCAATAGCTGTGTGTAGCAACCAACTTGCATATCACTGAACATCCCTTGACTACAGAGTAAATTTCACATGGAGTTTAGCCAGCTGCACTCCAGGGCAGGGGTCTCATTGCTGTACCACACACAATGAGCAATCTTAGCTACACAGTGTCTTGTCCCTTGAATGCTTCTCTCCACTTCTGTCTAAGGAGACATACTGACATTGACAAATGGATGGAGCAAAGATCCTTTAGGAATTTATACGTATGAATATAGTTAAGTAGTTAAGCTTGGTTAAGATCAAGGCAAAGGGAAAGTTGAGAGTGTGTCCTCTGCCAGCAGCCAGGAAGATGAATCTTCCAATCAACTTGATGGATATAGGCAGGTAGAATTGGTGTCCTCTTCTGAAAGTCAAGGAACCTCCTAGAACACTCACCTGACCTGAAGACCATGTATCTGTGCATGATGACCAGCCAGGCCAATGCATTTGATCACAGTACCACTCTGTAGTAGACATTAACTCTAGCTTAAATGTTTCTCTTGAACAAGACATTAAAATGTTCAAATGAATCATACATTTGAGGAAAACAGTTTCAAGATAATTTAATTCCACTACCACTGTTTCATTGATTTGATATGTTTCTTTACTTTTATGAGACATTCAAAACAATTAACCCTAGTGGATTTTGACATTTGCTGTCCTTTAGAGTACCTTAATTAGATTCCAGAAATGAAGCACCAATATTTTATCAACAAGAAAACATTTTGAGCATGGAAAAGCCAATATCAGGCACCACTCAAAAATAATAAAAGCCAAATTTATAAGACAGATAAATTAGTAGGATATAATTTACATTTCCAGAATTATCTTGACTTCACAAGAGCATTCACTGCAGGGATCTTTTAAATAGCATACTCCTTTGTGCATCTGAAATATTAACTAATTTACCAAACTCCATTTCCAAGGCATATAGCGTGGATCTAGGCCCACCACAATTGACAAATCTGATCTCATCTACACGTAATCTGCATAATTGGAACCAAGTTACTGTATTCCTCTGCGATGTGATTTCCACATCGCTACCTGCTCAGAATAGTTGTAAGAGTTAAATTTATTCTATTACCGAAAGCATATTAAGTATTTTAAAGCCCTTTTCAAATGTTTCCTGTTGTATAGGAAGAAAGAAAGGGCTTTAGTGTTTGCTTACTGACTCACGCCTGCCTGGCGTGCTCATGTACATTATTTGATTTTCTCTTCCCCACCCTGTGACCACAGCCTCGTTGTTACTAAACGAGAAAGAGGACTCAGAGAGGACCTTGCTCCAGGTCACACGGCTATTCAGTGACAATGCCAGAGTGGTAAACTTGGTCTGTCTGTCTCCAAACATCACTGTTAACTCCAGTAGGTCACACAAGTTCAAGTGCTTGTCAGTCACAAACAGTATGACTTGAGCAAGTTAATGAACGTCTATGAAATAAGGCTTCCTTCACTCAAAACTGAGGTAATAAAATGTCTTATCTCAGGCTGGATATGAGGACCGAAAGAACTGTTGCTCATGATGCTCTTGGCACTGTGCCTAACCAACTAAGTACCCAACCAGGTGGGTTATTCCAAATTTCCGAGCCCAAACAAAATGTAGCACACCTCTCAGCACATAATGGAATTTAAATATTTATAGATGGAAAAGAATGCTCCTTCTAAGCAGAATATACAACATCCAGATGTTATTCCTAGTATTATTTACAGTATTTCACCTGTTTACCAGGCAAAAACCCCAGATCCAGGATCAGTAGTTAGGAAATCTAGATTTTAATCTCACCTTTGTGTTATTAACTAGAAATGTGACTTGAAACAAAATTTCTGTATGTTTCTATCGTCTTAGCTATGAAAATTCCAGAAGTAAAAGAAACAAATAAATCTTAGTAGTGCTGTGTTTTCCCTTCCCAAAAAAGGCAGACTGACTTATTTGAAATGAATCTTACTGCCATAAACCACTAAAAACATGGAAATTTTAAATCAAATGGACATCTATATGAAGGCATCAAGGTACTATATTAACAAGACAGTGAGAATGTGAGTGGCCAAGCTCTTAGAGATAAAAGAGAAACCCAGAGTTGAGCTGGCAGTTGACAATACTTCTCCCTCTGAGCCATTTGCTAATTCTCAAGGAGCGGCTGAAAGATGAGAAAAACTAAGCAGAAAGTAGTATTTGAAAGTCTGGGGGGCTGGGGATTTAGCTCAGTGGCACAGCGCCTGCCTGGCAAGTGCAAGGTCGTGAGTTCGATTCCCAGTACCGGAAAAAGAACAAAAAAAAAAAAAAGTCTGTAGCGCTAAAAGTCGTTATCCAGTCTCATAGGGTTGAGAGGTGCAGGGAGAATCCGAATCCTCCCAGGAAGAGCAGCCATGGGTTTGGAGTCAGTGCGTTCAGGAAGCTATAAATCAGGAGTAGGCGTGTGAACTGTAGGTAGCGCAGCCCTCACAGGAATGGAAACCTAGTTTCCATCTGCCCGACATGTGTATGGATGAAATTCATGTGTTCCTTCGCTATCTGCCTGCTAAAACAAATTTAAATCCTCTCTGGAGAAAAATAGAGTCCTGAGATAAATCATGCCTACAGTTTTTATATGGCGTGACTTTTTTAACTAAAAGTAATAAAACACGCCAAAAAATAGCTAAAATCAAAAGGCCAACAGAAATAGATCCATTTCTAATATTAGATATTAAAATAAATATTAAAATTATTGTACTTGGATTTTGGATTTTGAAGCACTATATTCAAGGAATGTATTATGTTTAAGAAATTAAAGTACAAAATGAATTTCAGCAAAGACCTAAAAACCATCAAGATATGAAATTCTATAAAAAATACAACAAAAAATTAAGAAGTCAACAAATAAGTTAAAAGCCAAATACACCTAGGTAAAAAAAAAAAAAAAGCAAAATCTGTGGAATGAAAGATGCATCGGAAGAAAATGCACAACTGAAGAAGACGAGGAAGGAAAACTAGGAAAAGGGGCATAAGATCCATGTGCAACATGGGGAAAGGACAGAACGGGGCACAACTTGGAGAGACGATGTATGAGTCGTAAAAACTACGGAAGAGAAGAGTGAAAGCAGATATCAAACCTAAGACTACAAATTCCGAGCAGGAAGAGGGGAGATGGGGAGGGGACAGGGAGAAAAGATGGGGAGCAGAGGGGAGTTGGAGTGGGAAGGGAAGGAACAGGAAAGGGGTTATGCTAGTCACTTTTATGGTAAAACTACTAAAAGCCAACGACAGAGGAAAACAACTTAAAAGCTACCAAGGGAAAAAAAGTCACATAAATTCTGGAGGACCAACAGTAAGACTAGCAGCCTGTTAAATTTGAAAACTCTTCAAGATTTGCTAATGGTACATTTGAAACAAACAGGCGGTCCCATATTTACCTGGAGATTTTTAGCCCTAAATTCCTATACAGATTAGCTGTCTCTCATTTGAAATCTGAAATGCTCCAAAGTCTGAAATTTTTGAGCACTGCCATGACATGACAAGGGAAAGATTCCCAACCCGACCTGACTTCATGTCATGAGTCACATTCACACGCAAGCACATGGCAAGCATGGTGTAAAATCACCTTCAGGCTGCCTGTATGAGGCGTATCTGACACAAAAATGAATTTCACGTTTACATTTGTACCCCGTCTCCAGGTTATCTCACTGTGGGTATGCAAACGTTCCAAAATCCGAAAACATCCAAAACCTGGAACCCTTCTTGTCCTAAACATACTGATCAAGCACATTGATCAGTATTTACAAAGAAGATTGAATACCAATGATTTGTTTTAGAAAGAATAGAGAAAGCTGGCTCCAATTGCCCTAGGTCTTATGGCTAAGTGTAACTAACACCAATAGGATGATGTAACAGAGAAAAGGAGGAAAGATTATATAATCATGTCAGCAGATACAGGACTGAGTATAGCGCAGTAGCAATTAAGACAGGTTGGTACTGGTACAAGAACAGATAAATAGGCCAACAAACACAACAGAGTCCAGAAAGCAAATTTCACTGTAGAGTCTTACTTGAAGACAAAAACTGGCATTTAAGTCTAGCAGGTAAAATTAGCCCTTTCAATACATGGTGCTAAGTGGATTATCTCACCAACACATAAATGCATAGTGACATCCTTCCCTCACCATATCGATTTCACACCATACACAGAACTCAGTTTCCAATACCTTGTACTGTAGATCTAAAATCAAAATGTTAAAACATAAAAGTAATAGAAGACAACATAGGCAAATATTCTCAAGATTTAGAGATGATCAAAGATTTATTACAACACCAAAGCACTAGCAATATAGGAGAGGAAAGATAAATTATGCTACATTAAAATTAAAGATTTTCACTTGTCAGAAGACACCATTAATACACTTTTTTAAATGCAAGCCACTGAGCTGTAATATTTTGGGGGATACATGTTTTCATAAAAGGTACAAAATGAAGAACCAAATAAATAACTAGTATATAAAGACAATCCAATCGAAAGACAGGTAAAAGTTACTCCACAAGATAGGATATACAAATGGCCAATGCACTTATTAAAAGATGTTAGACATCATTAATAATCAGGAAAACATAAATTAAATTAAAACTTGAATGAGAGATCTCCACAAACCCTCTGCAATAGCTAAACAAACAAACTGGAATACTCAATTGTTAATGAGGATGTGGACTGACTAGAGCTCTCATACACTGCAATAGACATATGCAGAGGTGCCACAGTTTCTGGAGAGAAAGAGAGAGAGAGAGAGAGAGAGAGAGAGAGAATAAAAATAAATACATACATTTGTGTCCACTAAAAATATGTTTATGTGCAGCCAACACCAAAATACATATACAAGAATATTCATAGCAATCTTTTTGAAAATTACAAAGTAAACAATTGCATAAATTATGAAATAACTATTGTCAATGTCCCTCAGCAAGAGAATATAGTTCATGCATGTTGACTAATTCTTAAATCTACTAAAACAGATAAGCTACTATTTTCACACACAACGTGGATGAACTTTATAAACAATAATGTGGAAATCAAGAAGCCAGACCCAAAAGAAACTATACTGTGTAATTCAATCTATGCCAAGTATAAAAACACACAAAACTGCTAAATGATTTGGAAGTTAGGAAAGTCATCACCTTTTTTCTTTGTGGTAAAATATGCACAGCATAAAATTTATGATTTTGAAACAGGCATAGTGGCACACACCTGTAGACCCAGAACTCTGAGCTTCTTAGGCAGGAGAATCACAAGTTACCCATAGCCTGGAAAACTTGGCAACTTAGCGAGACTCTGTCTCAAAACATAAAAGAGGGCTTGGGATACAGCTCAGTGTGAAGACCCTGAGCTCAATCCCTTGTACTGCAAATGATAATAAAACACTTCACTATTTCTAAGCATCCAGCCTGACAGTATTGGGTACATTCACACGGTTGTGCAACTCTTACCATCCATCCTGGAATTTCTCATCATCACAACTGTTACTCTGTACCTGATTTCCCCACCCCACCTCCAGTCCTAGTCCCAACTTCTAGTTCACTTCCTTCAACTATGAGTTTGGCTATTAGTATGTAGCTCATACAAATAGAATCAAACAGTATTTACCCTTTTGTTCCTGACTAATTTTACTTAGCACAATGTCCTTAAGGTTTATCTACAGCACGGCATATGTCAAAACTTGATTTCATTTTAAGGCAGGGTAACATTCCACTGCACATATTGTAAGGAAGACAAACTTTCTGTGTCCCCTCTTGGAGTCTCTGGCTGAGCCTGGGTATTCAACTGACACAAGATAGATAAACGCAAGAAGAGCAGATATATTTATTTTATGTACGTCTTACAGGTCATGGGAGATTATGAGGGAGGAGGCAGCAATTTAGCAAGGCCATGAGAGAGGCTTCTGAGATGCTGATAGTATTTCACACTTAGAATGTGCGATTTTCCTGGCCACTCATTTTTGCATGTTTGTATGACTGCGAAATAGAGACTAAAAGGTTAGACAATTTAGTGAGTTTGATTAGGCTTAATGGTCAATGACATTGCTATAAGTCAATTGCTTTGCAGAAATTAGCCATTAAATTGGACCAAAAATCCAATTTACTTAAAGAAATTGCTTTAAATTCTTATTTTTAATATGTAAAGTAAATAACTGTTAGATAGTCTTACTGTTTTTAAAGCTTTTAAGTGGTGGTATCATTGCTAAATTATAATAATTCACTATTCAAAAGGTATTTATGTCCAAGCATTATCCTCCTAGGCTGTCGGTTCTGAAAGCCAGGACTTTGCCTGCCTCTTTGCTCTCACAGTGATGAAAGGCAATTTGGTAAACTGTATCCAAGGAAACCTTTAAAAAATGCTTGTTCTTTGACCCATCTATTCCAGTTTAGAATGATTGAACGAGTAAGCAAATACATGAAGGGGTATTCCCTAAAGTACTGTCAATAAGAGCAAGTAATTGGAACCCATCATCCACCAGTAGATGATTGGCTAAATAAAATATTACCTGTAGAAAAGTACACATGCATTAAAATTTTATAATGTAAATCTATAGTGTAATCTCATTTCTTAGTGTCAGGGGAAAGTCTGGAAAGACATCAACATCTTAATGGCGCTACATCTCGGTGTTGAAATGACAGCTATTTTTTCCTCTTCATTTGCCCATTTGTAATTCTTAATTTTCTACAGTAAAATATATATTTTTTATTAAAAGTACTCCCAAAGTGACTTTCCCTATGAAACTGAAAAGTGTATGTTGGATCACACAACAATTTGTTTTTTGTTTTTTGTTTTTTTTGGTTTTTTTGTTTTGTTTTTCTCCGGTACCGGGAACCGAACTCACGACCTTGCACTTGCCAGGCAGGCACTTTTGCCACTGAGCTAAATCTCCAGCCCCACAACAATTTAATTATTAGTGTATGAGCTGGCATTTTGCAGTTTTCATTAAGTGGCTATGTATACACACACACACACACACACACACACACACACACACACACACACGCAATGAAATGACAGACCTCACAGCAGCCATTACTTTCCAATCTGAGCTTAAAATTTCAATGTGATCTCACAACAAATTCCATAGAAGCTATGATTCCTCATCAGTGCAGCCACAGTGCATTAACACACAGCAAAAACAAGACCTCATTACAATCTACGATGCAAGCACCAAATGGGAAAGGAGTGAGGTGTTTCAACTGTATTGTCTTCCACAGAACCGGTCCCTGGTGTCAGAAAGGTTGGAGACCACTGCTCTGAAATATTTGGGAGAAAATAGAAATACAGGAGGTTACATATCTTAGGCTACCATTTGTGTGAAAGAGGGAGGGAGACGCTAGCTAGACGCTAGGTGCACATAAGTGTGTTCTTGCCTACATTATATATTTCTGGAAGGATGAATGAAAGTCATACCATTGATTTCTTATAGGCTGGGTAGGGGGGCAATAAAAGGAAGTTTTTTCAATGTATATCTTACTTTTAAATTGTGAACCTTTCAAAAATACAAATGAAATAATCAAACAAAGCAGAATGTAATGAATGTGAAATTAAAGTACAAGCAGCGTGATACCAAAGCCTTAGAAAATGAAAGTTAATCTCAGAGAATAAAGCATTCTTCTGGGGTCAGCACAAGCCTACCCTTGTAATGTCAGTTGGAGATACCCTGTGTGGCACCAGTAGACTCACAATTGAGGATGTGAAAGAAATCAATGCTAACTTCTATCCCTACGCTACCTTGCAACCTGGAAACATCTTACTCTCCTTACTTGGTACAAAATGCCTATAATTAATAGGTATATTACAAACCAGCCAATCAATTTTTCCATCTCACCATCAAAGAAATAATGGACAATTTTATTCAAATGTCTCAAGGAAATAATCACTATACCTCACATTTATATTTTAGAAAATACTTGCATATACTGCATCTGTGTATATACAGTATATACATGTGCACATATATATGCACACGTACACACATTCACCAAAGTCCTTAAGCAGCATTCCTCCACTGAATGGGCATTTATTAAGCTCTTGCTGAAGGTAGAGCATTCCAGGAGTGCCCTATATTTAAGGAGTGCAAACACAATGAAGGCTCAGACACCTGTGATTCTCAAATCCATGCAGTTTGCATTCTAGTGGGAAAGAATAATATTCCATATTATTTCTTCTTCCACTGGTCTAATGAATAACCAAAAGGAAAAGCAAACTAATTTGGCCTGATTTGTGAAACCTATGTTAAGAATGAGTCATCACTTTTGTCCCCGGTTATTCACAACTAGTCATTTTTACTTACATCAGATCAAGGCCAAGTTTACAGCCAGCTATTTCTCGCATCATTTCTTTCTAAAACTAGGGATGTTTACCTCTCTCCAGGGTTCTACAAACCCTTCCACTCCCCCATGACTTCTCAAAGATTAGCAACCACAATTTTTGATCAGGGCCACAATATAGTAGCTGCCTGCAACTTTTGAGCTAGGTTCTTGTAAAGGTCCAAGTGCTTGTCTCAAAATCACTCTTGAAATTTAATTCATTTTTACCAAGTTTTAGATTATCCATCTTCCTTGAAGATCATCCTCTTTTATAGGAGGGAAAAAGAAATCAAAACAAAGTCGAGGGGGCAGGGCACAAGCTCCTATCTTATTTGTGAAACATTGCATTGTCTGCCCCAAGCTGGGCTAGCCCTTCTTTGTGCAGCAAATGTAGCTTGAAAAGCCCTTTTTGCTCTTCTGAACAAACATATTCCTAGGTTATATGAGTCATTTTCTCATAAGCTCTCATTTGTTCTTTTCTAAGATTTCTGTAACCTTTTAGGCAAGTTTGAAAAACATCATCCACTCTGATCATTTGCACAAGTAGTTCATCATTGTCAGATCATTCTTTAGTATGATTGCAAACACAAATCTCAAACTCATATCAAAAAATAAAACTCATCAAAGGGGAAGCCAAGATACCTGGGGTTTTATTCACTCCAGCGGCCTTGTGTGACTTTTCCCTAATTGCAATGCCTACTGGGCACAATATGTTCCAGAAATTTGTTCTGTTTTTGAGCAGGAGTTTTGCTGGTTGAAACAAAGCTCTGTGATCTTTTTTTGTGGTGCTTTCTTTCCTTCTGGCTTGGTACTTTATTAAGACAAAAGGTATACAGATTTCCCTTCATTTCTTCATACAGAACTACATAAGTCTGCCCAAAAAGATAATAGATTTGGCCTCAGGGAAGGTGTCAGGCCTCTGTTGTTTGTGCTGTTTCTTGTTTCTTTTTTTTTTTGTTTTTTTTGTTTTTTTTGGTTTTTCTCCTGTACTGGGAATCGAACTCACAACCTTGTGCTTGCCAGGCAGGCGCTGTGAGGCTGAGCTAAATCCCCAGCCCCATGTTTGTGCTTTTTCTTGCTGGTGCTCTTTGGGTCTTTGCAGATGACCATCTAAGGACAGGAAGGGATTTTTTAAGAAAGAAAAAGAAAAACTTCTCATGAAAATAGGCATTTTAAAATAAACTGAAGGGACCATCTGAACAGACCATCACAAAAAAAAAATAAAGCTGCTGTCTCCTCATGATCTGTCAGCTGGAAAAAGAACTTCAGCAAAAAGAACTCGAGCCCCTCCCCCTCCCCAGCAGAGGATTTATCCCCAGAGAAAATAAAAGTCAATCTCACAGCCTTCTGATTCATCACACCAAAATCTGGCAGGCAGAACTGCACAAAATTTACTTCTACATGAAGAAGAATTTAATACAAACTTCAAAGCAGGAGAGCTCACACTATTTGTTAATATCCTTTTCTCCGGAAGTATCTTCATAAATTAAGATTTAGCTTGATTTCATCAGAAAATAGAGTTTTCTTTTTTGAGTTCTCATGTCATCAAAATGGATGCCTCTTTTTACCTTGTTTGCTTCTTTTTTCCTTTCGTTCCTTCCTTTTAGCTCTCCTCCTCAAGGACAACCTAACCTGTGCTGGTCAGACACTGCACAAAAGCAAAGGATGACCTAGTTAATGGAGCCTGAGGCCCCTGACACCCTGCATTTCCTAGTAAGTGATATTGACTTTTTCTTAATCCAGATTTTGATTGTACTAACACACCTCTGTGCATTTGGGGGAAGAGACTATAAACGTCAAAGTTAAGGTCTTCAAGGAAAAATTTTAAAGATTTCCAAATAAAAGTGATCAAGAATTTAAAGAAAAAATAAATGACTAGGATGAGAACAAATACTGCAGACAATTATAGTTCTGAGAATACTCAGAAGAGCTGAGTCTACCCAAGTGTTTCATTGTGAAATAAAATGATGTACTGTGTTAAGAGTTAAGTTATATTACAATGCATGGAAGTAGTCTTTTAAAACACACACAGGTTTATTCCTAGCTTAGTTTAAAAAAAGTCATTAAAATTACTTTCCCAGGTTAACATGGCTGTAGGACAATTTAGGAGCCATGTTATATGTCAAATGGTATATCTTTCTCAAAACTGTTATATCATTATGGATTACATCATTCTTATTCCTCTGGTTATCTGACCACCAGGTAAAGCATCTGGTAAAACCATAGAAAAATAGTAAATATTTCATTGTGTTACTATTGTAACATTTCTCTTTTTTTTTTGGTTTTTTTTTTTTTTTGTGGTTTTTTTTTCCAGAACCGGAAATTGAACTCACGACCTTACACTTGCCAGGCAGGCGCTGTGCCGCTGAGCTAAATCCCCAGCCCCTCATTTCTCCTACTGTATGTAAAAATTCTCTCTGGCAATGTAATCTAGCTGCTGAGTTTTTTCAAATCATTTAACCTTCAGGATAGAAATGGTTGGGTGTGGGGGGATCCTATTCTTTAACCTTAAACATATTCAAGCCCCCATTGCAGGTACGAGAAGCCCAATACTCTTCCCACTCTGACTTTCAAAACTGTGACCCTTTTGGACTGAATTACATTTCTAATCACGTGTTTGCTTTCTCCACTCCACGTTGCCCATAGAGAAACACAACCAGTTTTCCAGGATTTCCTACAAATAGTATTTTCACTATTTGTACGGCACTTTACTCTTGTCCCAAATTAACAGTGGAGGACAGAGGAGAAGGGGCATATTGCAGCGCATCACACCCACAGATTAAAGCACAAGTCTACACGTGAGCCTCACCTTTCCTACCCGAGTGTTATATGCACTGACCGCTCACCTCTTCCCATACCAGCTCTCTCTCCATGTCTCCTCCTGGTTCTCCCTTTCCAGATCTTCCACCGCTCTTCCTGACTGTACCCACCCCACCACTTTCCAGGAAACTCCGGATTCTCACACTTCCTAGTACAGAACAGCGACCCCTCTCTTCCTCTGCCCTCCTCAGTCTAGGCCTGTGATGTGTGCAGCCATCAGCTGTGCATGGCTGTGGAACACCCACAATGTGGTTAATCCAAATAGAGAGGCACAGTGAGTGTGATGTACCCACCGCACTTTGCAAACAGGAATTTTTAAAAAAATTTATTATGTAATGTCTCATTAACAATTTTATATGGATTATATGCTGAATTAATACATTTTGAGTTAAATCAGTTTAATGACTATATCAAGTTTTAAAAGATAATAATATATTGGATTCAATAAAGAGTGTTATTAAAATTTATCTCGCCTGCTTCCTTTTACATTTTTAATGTGACTACCAGAAAACCCAAAGTTATGTGTGTGGCTCGGATCCTATCTCAATGGGACAGTGCTGACCTAGACCTCAGGGTCTCGGCCCCCACCCACAACACAGGCTGAAGAGGTTTATTAAGCACGAAGACATGTTTAGCTTGGACATGAACTAGGCAACTGAAGGAAGGAAAAGAAGGAGGTTGTGGGTGTTTGCTGTAAATATCAACTACTTCCTTCCTCCTACACATGGTATTGAGTATCCTCCGTGAAATTGTATAGCTGTTCATGCCAGACTGGGTTTAGCCAAGGCAGCAGTCTGTAAGGGATGCTGTGTTCTCAGCACTGGAGCCTTAGGGTTGTTTTTGGATGAGACAGTGATCTTCAAGAACGAGAACTACACTGAGTTTTCTCTTCATAATTCAACATAATTATGCGTCATTTCCCTGCTCCGCCACGCCTCCCGAGCACCTACTGTGCACACGGTGGTACAATGGATTCTGATCGTGCTTTCCAGTTCTCATTTTCAGACCTTGGAGATGCTCAGCTACTGTGATTAAGAAAACTGCTTCAGCTCAGTGTGGTTTCCTTGACTGTGACATAGGAGGCAGAGCAAGGACAAGTAAACAACAGAAAGCCGTGGGGCAAGGATTAAGCAGGGATTAAGGGTGACTACTTCCAAATATCAGAAAGTCAACAGATCAAGATCACCCCGTCTCCCTCATGCTCCCCAGGGATGCACAAAACCAAAGTATATGACCCTGGCCTGCATCCAACTCATTCGCATTGTGATTCTGACCCCGCTTGGGCTTTGGATGCCATGAGCTTCTCTAAAAGCCTTATGGTCAGAAATTTCCCCTCCCAGTGAGTGAGCTGAGTCAGATACCCTGTTGAGCTACAGCTTCTTTCTATCAATCCCCAGCTTTAGATCTTCCCATAATCCCAGGGCCTTAAGCAACCAGGTACACTACCTGCTGTTGTCAGAGCCTCTGTTTTCCATTCTTCAGAGTTCATATCTGGAAGCAGGATGGCTGGATCGTCTAGTTATGCTCTGTCTTGCTTGCAATGCTTATTTTTTAAAAATTTTCTGTTGTTTACTCGGCCCACTGGCCGACTCTCCTACCTTGGCTTCTTGGGCTTACTTGTGTTACTCTCTTTTAAATAATCTTAGCCTTGTAATTCCTTCGGAGCCTCCTGCTCAATTCTTTGTTCTGGGTACCAAGAACCTGAAAACAACTCCTCCAAGCCCCTCCCACCCAATAACAAGTTAGGGAGACATTTTAGCATGGCGGTGGAAAGCACAGGCTTAGGGGTCAGACATACTTTCTTCTAATCCCAGCCATGTGAGCAGAATGATTTATCTACTACACACAATAGGCTCAGTGCCTGAAACCCACAAAAAGTTTCAGTTTTCATTTTTAAGTCAGAATTAAAAATGAATATAAGAATAATGAGTCTATCTGGATTTATTTCATCTTTATACTAATGCATTCATAAAATATATTGTAATTTTAAACATTTTTTTAATGGAGGAAGGGGTCCAGTGCTCTAAAGGCCCAGGAATTTCAAGATGCAGCCCTGTAGCATAGTGGTCTTAAATGAGTGTTTATAATCTGACTGTTGGCTTTGTCATCTATAAATGAGGATAATAATGATAAGCACATCATTGGTGAGGCATGCATCTCCAAGATCTGGCTCCCTTTCCTTCTAGGCACTTCCAAGGATTGCACTTCCCTACCTTCTTGGAGTTAAGCATGGACATGTGGCTTGTTCCAGCCAAGGACACATCAGTAGCCTTGACTGATGTCACTTCCAGGTTGAAACATTTCATCACAGGTGTTTGATACTTCATCTCCCTCTTCCCCAGCCTCCCCGATGGTACTAGATGCATGGCTATGGAAATGTGTTACCATGGAAGCAGGCTGGAATTCTGAACCAAAACACAGAGTACAGCTGCCCTCCAGTGTTATCTTGGACCTCCAACAGATTTCATGAGAGCAAGAAATAAGCATTTTGATATGCTAACCACTGGGATTTGGGAGTTATTTATTCCTGTACCCTAAGAAGTGAGTGTTGTTGATATGAGACCTATGGTGACATTCACACGTATGTACTTACACTGTCATCATCATCGAGTGGCATTTGACATGGTACCAGATAATAGTTATTACAGAATTTGCAATTCATAGAGTTCAGTAGGTGGTTCCTTTATTCCTGTAGTTACTGGTTTTGTTGCCTTTCCATGTCACAGGCTGATCTTGACCAATTGACTTGTACTGTTAGGGAATTTCCTACTATGGAAGACACCTCTATCTCTTAGTAAAGGATATACATCAATTGGTACACTTAAGTAGGTCTGACTTTGTTCTCATGTAACCTGTCAAGTGCCATTTGAAATCATCCCCCTCTATTCATAAGCCAGGGCCGGTCCTTGTCTCAGTCCTGGCTATATGTCCCACTCCTCTCTGTGCCTCGGGATTTTGTGGCTTTGTTCTTTGCCTGATAATAATAGAATATTTACTCATTTTTTTGACAAAAAGAGGAACTGCAAGGTAGAATCCAAATTATAAAAAGTCCCCAATTAAGCACAAAAGAATTCCCTGACATTTCTCTAAGGAGTCAGGGTTGTAATTTAACTATTTTATACCCAGTGTCATATGGGCTATAGCTGCTCATGCTAAACAAAAACAAAAATTGCATAATGAGTCCTTGATCGATCAGTATTGCATGTCTCTATTTGTTTTCATGAGAAACCACTTTGAAGATATCAGTATGTAATACAACAAGCATTGTTAATTTCCTACCACTTTGTTTGTAACTCTGTATTGTCTGT
>NW_004955430.1:1073604-1074904 GCF_000276665.1 Chinchilla lanigera
TCCGTTTCTGTTCATGAAGGCAGAATCACACCAGAGGTATATGACAAATACGGCAATGGAAGGCAGCCCAAATACTGGAAAAGGACCCATTCTCAGTACTCTTGGGCCTGATGAGTGAGAGTTTAGTTCATGATTGCTATGGTTTGTGTCTGGATGTCCCCCCAAAGCCTCATGCAGTCATGGGATGGGCTTCTAGAGTTTATGATTGATTCATGGTCCAATGTTGAAATTGTGGGTGTGAGTGCTACACCCACCCTGGGGCAGGTAGTTTGCAGACAGTGTAAGTGGGAGAAAGAGGCTGCTTGGTGCCACTCCTCCCTTTTGCTCTTGTTGCTTTTGCTGTCTTCTGCTACCATGAACTGCTGCCCTCTGCCATGTGCTACTCTGCCTTGGAGCCAGCTGATTATAGATTGAAACCTCTATAAACAATGAGCTAAGTAAACCTTTCCTTCCTCAATTCTGGGCATCAGGTATTTTGTCTCAGCAACAAGAGAAAAGTAACCAAGACAACGATTAAAGACAGTTCTAAAAAGCAGGCAGCTCTGCCCCTTTCCCAAGTGCAGAGAGAAGGAAGGCAGAGGAGCCATGTAAAATGTACACATTCAACCCATTTTAGTGATGGTTCCACTTATCACAGCTTACCTACTTGATAATCTGGATTACATGCATCCAGAAGTGGGAAAAGAGATTTTCACTTACAAGTGGGTATTTTCAAACATGTTAAACTAATCTCCAGAGAGAAGTGCCTGTTCCTGGTGTCACTTTAAAGCTTTGCTAGTCATGACTCTGTAGTTGCTTTAAAACCTTTTGCAGCAAATGTGATCAACTGGAGTTTACAAAGCAACACTGTAGCTTATGCATCATTTTAAAATTTGATCAACAGTCATCTATTGCTAAAACAATGACAACAAACAACAATGAAATAAAGGGAGCAAATGGCTTAACATGGCACCATAGGCTTATCTTAGGTAAACTAGTTTTGTCATTGTATGCAGTTCTCAGTAATGCCAGGATTAAAATGACAAACACACTACCTCAGCAGTGGCAGCTGTGGATGTGTGCTTGTCTGTATAAAACTAAGGAATGGGTAAAGAAGATGTGGAGTTTTTTATATAATGGAGTACGACTCTGCCATAAAGAAGGATAAGCTTGAGACATTTATATGTAAATGGATGCAATTTGAGAGCGTACTCACAAGTGAAATAAATCAGAATCACATGTGCAGGGGCTGGGAATTTAGCTCAGCGGCAAAAGTGCCTGCCTGGCAAGCGCAAGGTCGTGAGTTCGGTTCCCGGTACCG
>NW_004955430.1:1075004-1108265 GCF_000276665.1 Chinchilla lanigera
TTTTGCTATTTTGTAAAAGGTTGTCTGTCTGTTAATGTTTTCCTCCTTTCATTTTTAAAATTAAAAAAAATTCAAAGGTTGGAATTTAAAGTGGGAAAATAAATTACATGTTTTAATATTCACGTACTAGTCCTTTGATAAATGTATCTATTTCTGAAGTACATTAATATATATTTGATAGATACTATATGTATATATAGCATATATATAACATATGTATATACACATATATAGCTATTAAACATATATATCATATATATAATATGACAGCTATTGTACACACTTTTTTTTTGAGACAGGGTCTCACTCTGTAGTCCAGGCTGTCCTTGAACTCACTATGTAACCCTATCTAGCCTTGAACTTGTGGCAATCCTCCTGCCTTAGCCTCCTAAGTGCCGGGATTACAAGCATGGGCCACCATACCTGGCTTTGTATACATTGTTTCTGAACAGGGGCTTTGATAGACTCTAGTTCCCTAGAACTATTGTTTCATCTCTAAGTATCATATGATTAAAGCAAAGAAATAGGTAAAGATATATGTCAGTGACTGTCAAGTTATACGTGCCACATAAAGATAGGGAGAAAGCAGAACTCTTGCACATTGTTGGTGGGGTTATAACATGGTACAGCAACTGTGAAAATGTAAGTTTTTTTAAAAATAAGCATTGCAAGCAAGACAGAGCATAACTAGACGATCCAGCGATGCTGCTTCTAGATATGCACACTCCAAAGAATGGAAAACAGAGACTCCAACAAGCCTTTGTGCACCGATGTTCATCATAGCATTATGAACTAATTTCCACAAATAAAACAACTCAAATGTCCATTGGTCGGTGAGTTAACAAACTGCGGCATGTACATACCATGGAACATGAATCTTTCACCTTTCAAAAGGAAGGAAATTCTACTCCATGCTACAATATGGACGAACTTTGAAAACATTATCAGAAGTGAAATAAGTCCATCACAAAAAGACAAATCATTGGAACCTACATGTATCGGTACCTAGATTAGTCAAATTCTTTTTTTTTTTTTGTTTTCCCAGTGCCAGAAATCGAACTCACGACCTTGAGCTTGCCAAGCAGGCACTGTGCCGCTGAGCTAAATCCCCAGCCCAGCCAAATTCTTAAACACAGAAAATATACCAGTGGCTGCCAGAGGCTGGGGAGGGACAATTGGGAGTTATTACTTAATGAGTGCATAACTGCAGTTTATAAAGCTAACCGTGTTCTGAAGAGGGCTGGTGGTGATTTGCACAATGTAAACGTGTTAATGACACGAAGCTGTGCACTCCAATTGGTTAAAACTTATATATATTTTACCACAACTTATGTTAAAAAGAAAAGTTGCGTGTGCCACAAACAGAAGAGGCGGGGGGTGGGATGGAGCTGCGCATGGACCTCAGCCCTCTTTGCTCCAGCGGAAAGAGGAGCAGCAGTCAGGGAAGGAGGCAGGTGCGATGGCACCAGTGAAACCCGGGCAGTCAGGCAGTTCAGGTGAAAGTATTTTGACATTTAATTTAACTGCAATTTCCCAAGCATTGGACTCTTTCTTCCTCCAGGGAGAACAGACGATTCCAGGGCCTTAACCGTTCTTCCCAGCTCCCCTTCTGAAAGGAGATACAGATGGTAGCATTTCTGAGCTCCTCGTCTTCAACCCCGTGCCAATAAATACAGCATCTTTCCAAAGCGCCCATGTTGCACTTGTCATGCTTTTTCCGCTCCCTTCTCCTTTTATTAATTTTCCTGCTTGAGACATATGGGGAGACATGTGTTGGTGGAGGCACAATTTCCTGTGCCTCTGCCGAAGTTAAGGACAGCACTGAAATGTAGGGAATTGATCTTAGACCTGTGAAATGGATTAGGAGGCCAGAAAAAAATCTAGGAATGCTAAATAAGAACGGTATAAGACCAGACTGTGGCCTGCTAAGGCCAGCCAGTAACTCTGGCCCTCTTGGCAATTACACAACATGTGAATCTGTGCTGTGTAGGTTAACAAAGCCCGGATGGGCAGGGTGTCGATCAGTGCTAGAGCACTTACCTAGCATGTATGAGACCCTGGGTTCAAACCTGAGCACTTCAAAAAGAAAGAAAAAGAAGAAGAAAACCTCTTAAGGATGTTCCCTCTAGTGTTAGCTGTATGGGCAGAGAAAACAGCAGAAAAGATTTGCCTATTGATGAGAAATTCATTAACTATATTATAAAGAATTGAAACAGCGTATTGCTAAGTGCTTTTGTGCAAGTTAGAAAATGTACACTTTCTGGAGGTGAATCAATTGCGAAGAGCAAGACTTCAACCTACCCTCTTGGGTAAAACAGCTAAATATTCCTCTGTCTTCCTGGTTCCCACTGCACCCCAGCAATGGTGCACAGGCTAGATTTCAACCCCCTGGATTCACCTGCTCAACCGTAGCACAGCCAAAATCCAGACAATGCAGTGCAAGGGGCCATTACTAACGGAAACATCAGCCAGATATATCGTTTAATAAAAAAAATAGAAGGCAAGGTGGCATGGTGGCACATTCCCATCATCCCAGCACTCTTGGAGGCTGAGGCAGAAGTACTGCAAATTCAAACCCAGATTTACAAGATCTTGTCTCAAAATGAAAATAAAATAAATAAAAGGGGGCTGAGAATGTAGCTCAGTGCAAAGGCCTGAGCTTCAATCCTCACTACTGCAAAGAAAAAAATAAAAAAGGCAGAGAAAAGTGACTCTGTATGTGCAGGTGTATGCATGGGGTATTTCTGGAAAAGTATGAAAACCCGTGTCTTAAACGAGGTTGCACTGAGGTTTGAGTTTCAGGCTACAAGTGAGTGAGTTTTAGAAAATGGGATGCCAAGTGTGCTGGCTAGGGCAACACCGGTCAGTTTGTGCCTCCTCCTCCTTCTCTTCCTTCTTCTCTGGCTCTTCTTCCTTCTTTTCCTCTTTCTGTATGTTTTTTAGTTACCTGACCTCATGTGCATTGAACTGGAGATCTTCATTAAAGTAATTTCCTCTGGTTTCTGGGACAGGGCTCAAGCGGGAAGTGTTAAAAGCCTACATACACCAAGTACCTGGGTCTTTATTGTGAAAAAGCACTGCTGACAAAGAGGATTCACTTGAATTAGCAAAAGCTGAGATATTGCTCCAGTTGACAGCCTTTAGAATTATCTATAGAACCAAGAGGTGCTACTGGGATGGCCTCTAATAAGTAGATACATTCTGCTTTATCTTGACTTAGTACACAGCATCTGTTTTGGTTTGGGACTTACTTTGCAAAGGGAACAATATAATACAGGACACATATTTTATAAGATTTATAATAATCACCCAAAGAATGATATACAAGAGTGCAAGAAATCTGTCCACACACTATAGACCAAGAATCCAGCCGAGGTGCTAGAACTCGAGAAAATGTCCTACATGAGTCCAGCTGAAGACCTTGAGCCCATAACAATGCCTCCCATGAATCCAACTGGAAGCCCAGAGCCCACAACAATGTCTCATGCAGGCCTGTTTCACGGATCTGTGCTGGGAGGGCCCAAAGGTCAGTGGTGGAATCTAGGAAGTCTGTGCCAGCAGGATGAAGGATCTGTGTTAGCAGGTTGCGGGATCTGCACTGCAACCAGGAAGCAATTCTCAGAAGAACCAGAGCTCCCCTGAAAGGTACCACAGCCATCCTCAGCAACAGTGAGGTCCTGAGCTCCTCTGATGATCAAGATGGCCGAGTTCTCAAGAGGGAAGCCAATGCAGTGAGCTTCTCTAGGAGACCAGCAGTGCACCCCTTCCCCTCTGGAGCCAGGAAGCAATGCTCAAAGTGAGGACCAGAGCTCCCCCAAAGTGAACCAAAGCCATTCTTGGTGCCAATAAGGTCCCAAGCTCCTCGGAGGATGAAAACAACCAAATTCATTAGGAAAGCCAGCATAACGAGCTCCTTCAAACAACCAACTGCTCCTTACAGGTTCTACCAGCTCCCCCCAGCCGCTCTCAGCTCCCAACAGCCTCCTCCTCCTTCTCCAGTTCTGCCTCTTATGCTGCTGGCAACAATCTCCAGGTGGGCCTCCCACACCCAGCACCACGCTTACTCAGTTCAGCTGAGGGTTATAAGCTGACCACCAGTTGTCAATCCACTGCAGCATCTAATCAATCAGATAAGACAGTTGCTGCGTTCTTACAGTATACTTAATGTTGGTATACATGGATGATACTAGCCAGGAGAAAATTTCCCAAGTATAAAACCTTTCTCCTCTCCTTTCATTACGATCTGTTTTTCTCTTCTGTGCCTCCTTCCAATCCCTGATCTCCCACCACAAGGAGAAGTAATCATTAAGCGTGAAAATATCCCTCTTCTTATTCAATCAATAATTTTATTTTATCTTTTTAAAAGAAAAATGATAGCAAGCTATGTCCTTTGTCTTATTCATATTGATTTTTCCTATGTACACACACATAAATTTTACTTTTGAGATATTTGTATATCCACATAAAAAGTCCTTGGTCTTTTTTTTACAGTTGTAGTTTGTTACTTCAAAAAGATATGTATAAGTATTTTAATTAACCAATTCCCTATTGATAAGTATTTAGGTTATTTCCAATCTTTCCTCTTACCATTCAAAATATAATTGTATCATCTTTAAATTTTATTTGCATATTAATACAGCCTAGAATAAATTCCTAGAAGAGTAATTGCTAAATCACAGATTACATGCGTCTATAATATTCATAGACATTGCAATCTGTCTTTCAGAAAAGTGACATCAATTAATACTCTTAGCAACTGATAGTTTGGTTTGGTGTCACACCATCAACACAATTAGTATTTATCAAAACTTTAATTTCTTGCCAATTTCATTGGTGAAAATAAAAAACGCCATTTTAATTTTGCTTCATTTTATCAGAAGTAGAGTTAAGGACCTCAATACTTAAGAAACATTTTTGTTTCACCTTCTGTGAACTGGTAGGTGATAGGATTGTTTTCCCTCATCAATTCAAAGTTTTCTTATTATTCATGTTAGTTAATATTACCATATCAATTCATAATAACTTAGTCAAAATAAAAAGTAATATTTATGATTCAAGTTCTATTCAGTGTATTACTTTATAACAAATTTTAAATGCATAACTTGTAAATTTAAGAAAAAGGAAATCTTTATTATAGTATTGAGCTTCACATAGTTGAGATTTATTCTGCATCTTCTAAGAGTGTTATTTTTTGTGCTCATCAAAACATTTCTTAAGATTATTCCTAACTGTTCTCTTTTTTCATATATAGTTGCTATCTTTTGCCTATTATAAATTCTGTTTGCTGATTTTTCACATATAACAGAGCTACTGAATACTCTTGTTCTCCACAACTTTCTGAAATTTAATGAAGCTCAACATCACTTAGTTGTCAATGGAAGCAAATTAAAATGACAAAGAAATACCACTACTTCTTAGAAAGGCTAAAAACTGTATGCTCAACAATATCAAGTGTTGACAAGGATATGTAAAACAGTAGCTCTCAAACATTGCTGGTGGGGATTTAAAATAATACAACCATATGGTAGCTTTGCAATTTCTTAAAAAGTTAAGCACACATCTACCATATGACCTGGTCTTTTTAGTCCTAGATATTTTCACAGAAAAAATAAAAGCACATGTCCATGCAAAGACTTGAATAAAAATTATACAGCAGCTCTAGTTACAACAGCTAAACATTGGAACCCATGAAAATAGGTAAGTGAATAAATAATATTTAGATTGTCCATAAAATAGAATACTATTCAGCAATATACACAGAACAATATGAATGAATTTTAAAATAATTATACTGAAAGAAGACAGACAAAAAAGAATATATATTGTATGAGTTCATCTGTATGTAATTGTAGAAAATGCCTGCTGATTTAAAGTGATAAAAATTCGATCAGGCACCAGGGATGTAGATCAGCCTGCCTGGCAAGCACAAGGTCTTGAGTTTGATTTCCAGTACCAAAAAAGAAAAAAGAAAGAAAAAAAGAAATCAGATCAGGGACAGTCTGGGATGGGAGGATGGGAAGGCAGGAAGGTCAGAAGCAAACACAAAATAGCACAATGAACTCCAAGAAGTGAAGGGTATGTCATCATGACTGCAGCAATGGTTTAATGATTTATATATGCTGTTATCATATTACTACATGAATAAAATATCAAATTGCACATTTTAAATATATACACTTTCTTGTGCATCAATTGTACCTCAGACATCAATAATAACAACACTATTCATGTTTTGATGGTGTTCAGTGGTGTCATGTGTTGGTCTTTGGGTCAATGGTGCAGTTTTACTGATGTGGGGCCAAGCTCACCACCCTGTCTGCGATCAGCTCATGAATCACCAGTAGTCCAGTTGATCTGGGTTGCACTCAGATGAGACAACTCTTTTTTTGAAAGACGGCCCATTTATTTGGATGACTTCTATTCATTGTTCATTCATAATTTTTTAGTAAATTGAAATTTTATGTATTTTTACAGATTAATTTAATTCTGGAGCTATATAATAAGTAATTGCTGGATAGATAGATAGATAGATAGATAGATAGATAGATAGGCAGATAGAGAGACAGACAGAGGGACAATGGACAATACTATGACAAATCAGCTTCCCTGGAACTTACACACACAGCAGTCTAGCTCAATGATATCCTCATCACACACACAGGCCAAGCAGAAGAGCAGAAGAATGTAAGGACTTTTGAGGTCTAGGCTTTGAGTCACATATCACATTGACCAAGATAAGCCACAAGGCCATTTCAGATTCAAAGAATGAGAAAGTATATGTTATCTCTTTATAAGAGGAATTTAAAAAGTCACCTTTCAAAGGCTGAGGATATAAGATAGGGTATGAAATCACAGTCATTTTTACAATTAACCCATTTATGCTGAAGACTGGAATTTTTTGAATTTTGGTATGAAATTCACATATATTACCTAGAAAAATTCAAGGAAGAAGAATTTGAAGAGAACACAAGTTTCCTTACATTCCATTGTTATGGGCATTCTGAAAACAGATCACTAGGCATTGAAAGGTTAATCTAGCATACCCACTAAGCAGCAGACAAGGCTACAGAGTAGAGACTACAGATATTACTTCATTGGATCTTCACTGCAACTCAAATCAAGTAGGCACTATAGTAATTTCTAAGAGGAACAACGCAGAGGAGAAGAGAAGTAGCACGCATGAGTCCATAGCCAATCAATTGCAGGGGTGGGATTCAAGTTTACTCTGCTACCTCCAGAGCATCTGCTCTTGGCAAGTGTGTTTCATTGCTTCTCTGGTGCTAGAAAACTCATTCCCAAAGTCACAACACATCTGTATAGGAGCCTAGGCCTCCAGCTCAATACCACTTCACAAAAGCACCAGAAATTGGTTCGGAAATGGAGTAGACCAGATGAGGGAAGAGAGGAAGCTTTCTCTATTCTTAACTTCTGTGAGTCAAGCTTTACTCAGCACACTTGATTTTACTTTGAACATGAGATCTCCGAAGCAGTATGAATTTCAATCCCAACCAAGAAAAACTGTTGTATATCCAAAGACTGCATACTAAACACCTGCAGGCATTTCATGATATGCGAATAAGATTGCCCTATTTGAAAAATTCATTAACTATTGAGTTTACTGAAGGTTGTTTATTACCATTATCTACTTGTTTGAACTTGTGTGTATAGACAATTGCTAGATTGTTGATGGAGTGTGGTCCTGAAGTTCACACAGAAGTCAATGATTTAGAAATCAGATTACATTTCTTTCATTAAAACAACATGATAAAGGCCTCCAGGGTAACCTATTAAAGCCCATTTAATGCATAATGACTGAAATATAGTAAAGAGAAGGAAAAAGCACTTCCCTGCAGTTTTTAAAAACTAAAGTGTTTCTGAATGAAATGTCTGAAAAATTCCAATTAGGTCCATGAGTAGATGTCTCTTCTCATAGTCCCTTCAGAAATAGAAGTAAGCAATGTAAAGTTTTATTTTCCACAGATATGAATTACTTAACCTGTTTTAGAAAACAAAATAAGTCAGTTACATTTGCTTTAAAATAACAATTGATTTCATCTCACTACACATAAAAAGGAAAGTCATACAGTCAATGTTTGAAAAATCACAAAAATATTTCTAAAGGTAAAATATATAGTTTCGAGTTTCTGTACCATTTTAGTGTAACCAGAATGCCATAATAAAATACCATAGACTGGGTTTAAATGACAAAAATGTATTGTCTAACAGTTCTAGAGGGCTGAGAAGTCTAAAATCAAGGTATTGATCAATTTGGTTTCCAGTCAGAACTCTCTTTCTGACTTGCACACAGACTTCTTGTAGACTACTTATTATGTCTTCACATCACAGTGGGGAAAGAGAGCGAGAGATACAAAAAGAGAGGAGGGAAGAGGAGGAGAGGAAAGCAAAGGAGAGAAGAGGAAAGCAGAGGAGAGGAGAGGAGAGGAGAGGAGAGATGAGCAGAGGAGAGGAGAGGTTCTCACTCTTCTTGCAAGGAAAAAAAAAATCCTTTTGGATTAAGATTCACACAATTTCATTTGCCTTAATTACTTCCAAAAAGACCTAATTCCAAGTGCAGTCACATTGAGGGTTAAGGTTTCAATATGTATATTGGGTGGGGAGAGGGGTTCCAATTTAGTCTACCATGTTAAAGTGAAAGTACATATTCACATGACATCCCAAAATAGAAGCAAAGTTAAATGGGCTGTAAGATTCACATGAGTTGTGCTGTCCCCTGTTTCTGTGGCTTTGTTGTGTATCATGTTCTCCCTCTGCCCCATAAGGGACCCTACTGATGCTGATTTTGTCACTGTTCCCGTCAAGGATCTGCCTTCCCTGGCCATCCTCCTACCAACCCCCTGCTCTCCATCTTTCTTTCATTCAGTCTCTGCCATTTAACTTTTCATGTTTAAATGTAATTCATTTATTACTTTTGTGTTATCTCATCACCACCACTGTTAACATGTCAACTCTATAACACAGAAATTTTAGATTTTTTTGTCCTTTTTGTGTAATTTCACACTCTGGGTTCCAGAATCTGCATAAAAGATTTTCTATATTATTTCACAATCCACTTATTTATACACACATTTCTTTAACATGCGTATAGCTTATCTGGGGATAACTAATGAGCCATCAGAACTGCAGAGAGAAAATTTATTGTTGCAAAGTTTGGTGCAACAGCCTTTCCAGGCTGAAAAACAAGAAGCATTTTCAGAGCATTCTTGAAATATTCATGTTTTCTATATTCCTATAGAGTAACATAAGTCTATTGGAGGCTGTTCTCTAATCAATAATCATTTGGATTGTACCACTGTGTAATATTTTAGCACCCTGTAGAATTTTATCTCCTGTCAATAAAATATCCACTCATAAATAGACTGCACTGTATTATTTAAAACCTAAAATTATATCTATAAATGATCTAGTTCAATGATTTTTGTCATTTGATTTCATTGAATTAAAATTTCAATGAAATTTCTTTAAATCTGCTTTTAATCAATTAATCTAAAGAAACACCCTCACTGTCATAAATAAATCTATTTCATTGCTTCCAAGCATTTTTTATCAGAGTAACTCTGCCATTTGTTGGTGTAATTTCTGTAATGCAGCTCTGCTCAGATGTTGCTGTCTTAAAACTCCATTCACTCTGATTTTCAATTCATTGGCTCTGGTCGGGCAGACACTGTGACTCCAATCAGGCTGCTAATGGTGCCAAATTGAGAAATGACTTTGCAAGGCTGATAAAATCAGAGGTGAGCTATGAATTCAAATTTCTTTTTAACTTAGCTTGGGAGCTAAAGAAAATATCTTCTCTACTGCCTATATTCTCATACAAATCTTTTATACTTTATGAGTTTGGTATTCAAAGATCATTCCTCCCCAACTCTTTCAGTTGTGTATCACTTAGAATGCAACCATGAGTGGAACACATTTTTTTTTTCCAGTCCTGGAGATTGAACCCAGGGCCTTCACACTGAGCCACACACCCAGATCTTTTTTCTTATTTTTATATTTTGAGACAGGGTATTGCTAAATTGTCCAGATTGGGCTTGAACTTGTAATCCTCCTACCTCAGACTTGCAGATGCTGAGATTAGAGGCAAACCCCACTGCACCTGGCTAAACTGAACACATTCTGAAGCATTCACCCTTGTGGAACTCTGCTGAATTCTAAAATGTCCTTTAAATTCTTCTCACATTAATTAACTCTGTATTGTAACTGTTAGTGCTGATAAACATTGAACAAATGATTAAAAAATTACAAACTTTATCATATACTTTTTTCCCAAGAGATCCAACCATTCTTCAAAACTTCCCCTCTCCTCAAGATGTAAAATTTTCAAATACTACTCAACTATATGAAAGAAATGTATTCACCTTTAAGAAAAGAGAAAAAAGTTATCATATTATCATCTCAAAAGGTACAGTTTCTCTCCCCAACTTTCTTATAATTATTTTCATCGCTATTTTTTTCAGTAACTTCAAGAAACATGGAGCAGCAATAAATTATACATTTTTTCTTCTCCTACCTCTTGTAATAAGAAAAGTTAATCCTATCATTTCCTTCTAAAACTAGTTCAGTTATTAAATGGAAGAGTCACAGAGACTTCCTTCCGGGAAGATGAAGGAGTGGCAGAGAAACAGCCTCTTCAAGATTTGGCATCCAGACGCTGCAATATACCAATGCAAGGAAGAGCAGAAGGAAGGAAGTGTGTCCACAGGACCCAGCAAGGATTTAAACTAAGAACTGAAGCCCCTGGGGAGAGTGAAAAGACAGCACAACACAGAAGAAGGAGGTGGTGAGCAGTGCTTTCTCCCTGAGTCAGGACTCACTATGTGAGAGGAGTGGTTTGAAGCTTCAGATGCACAGCGACTACTGGTGACCCCAGAGGCCTCCACAGAGAAATGCACCAATGGAACAGAGCCATGGATGCAGTGGACTGCAGTAGCTGAGGAGTTGCTTGGGTTCAGAAGTCCCCTAGGAGAGGATGATTGGCTGGTTAGCATATTGGACAGGGGCCAAGTGAGCTCAGAATTTACAGCAGCTGTGGGCTGGCTCCATCTAGTAGATCCCAGTGTCAGAATGAGGCAGAAACACTTCAAGTCTGCAGGAGATCAAGGAGCCAAGTTTAGTAGCAGGAGGCACACAGAATGTTGCACGCTGAACAAATCAGGTTGCAGACTCACAGCCAGAAATCAGCCTGAACTTCAATGGAACTAAAGGTTCAAGTTTTCTGGGGTTATCCACTACCCCACCTTCAGTCTATGGCTGGATTACAGGGATTAATCAACATGAATCTAGGCTCTGTCTGCTCACTCAATGAGTGACAGAAGAGACATACCCTGAAGTGGACTTTTTTTCTTCCTTTATTTATTTTTTGCTTTTCTCTGGGAGGTTGTTTTTGTTTCTTCATCTGTTTCTTTCTTGTTTTTTCTTGTCTTTATGACTGTGAAAATTATTTCTGGTTCATGTTCTGCTCTTGTTTTTATTTCATTCATCTCTCTTTTCCTCCTCCTTCATCAGTTTGTTCTTCACCAATTTCCCAAAGCTGCAGAATCTTCCTTTGTCTTCTAGCCTTGCTTCTAATCTCTTCCTCTTCTTCTATTTCTCTATCCTCCCCTAATCCCTTTTAAATTTTCTCCCCTGAGGGTAAAGTCACCATATAGAGGTCATATGCAATGTATGTAATTTTCTGGTTTGTTTTAGATTTTGTTATACAAACACAGATCTAGTTCATATGGTTAAAGGTGGAAAATTAATACATTCCACAGTTTATTACTTTCCAGGCTGCTTGATGTTATTGTTTTTATTGATTGTACTTCCTTAGCCAAGGTGACATAATTGTTCCAATCAATTGTTCTTTCTGGTATACCAAGGCTGAGATTGCCTAAAGGTCATAAACGATACTATGGGCCAGTGCAAAAGAACCAGGGGTTAGGCCAAATAGTTAGCAACTACTCATCCCTAATAAATTGAAGGGGTAAGATCTTGCAAAAACTTCAAAACCCAAAAACCAGTTCTAACTGGAACACATCTCTGGGAAGTAGCTGTTTCCTAAGAGTTCTCAATAATAGCAATAAAGCTACTTGCCATGAGCAATTTACAACCATCAACCCAGGAATTAAACTAAAAAAAAGATATAAAATGAGAAAATACAGAGGCAATATGCCTCCCAAGACTTCCAGCTTGCCAAAGGCAAACTCAGCAATCAATAAGGTAAAACAATTTGAAGACCACACACTTGGACTCTCTGAAGAGGTAACAGTGGAAGTAACAAAGCAGATGAATGAGGCTTTAGAAAAAAATCAAATCCGAAAGAATTTCTCAAATGACTACAGAAATAGCAACTATAATGAAGGACATGGTTAGTGACTCCAGAGCACTTACAGATAAAACAATAGGGGAGCTTAGGAAAATGATGGAAACCATGAAAACCTAATATAGGAAAGACATGGAATTCATGAAACAGATTCAGATATCCAGGAAGTTAAAAATTCCATTGAAAGTATACACAGTCCAATGCTCTCAGAACATCAGCTCTAGAAGACAGGATTGCAGTCACTGATCATAAAATGAAGGATTTCTTAAAAATAGCAAGGAACCATGAAAAAATCCATCCAACAGATGCTACATAATGCAAAAAAGAATAACCAAAATTGATCAGAGTCAATGAAAAGCAGGAGATAGCATAAATGACATAAAAAGTCTGTTCACACCAGTAAAAGCAGAAAACTTCCCAAGCATAGAAAAAGAATTTGACATACAGAATACAATTAACTCTGTATTGCTATTAGCTATGCACCCCAATTAACTATGACTTTAAAAAACTCTACAGCAAGGCATATAATAGTCAAGATTCCATAAATTCAACAAAATATTAAAAGCTGTTAGAGAGCAGAAACAAATCACCTCTAAAGGAAGGCCCATCCGAACCACACCAGATTTTTGAAGACAAATCCTCAAGCCATGGAGAGCTTGGAGTGTAGTATGTCAAACCCTAATAAAAGCAAACTCCATCTCAGATTGATGTGCCCTGCAAAACTATCTTTCAAAACTGATGGAGAAATAAGATGCTTCCACAACAAAGAACGTCTGAAGAAATTCATGACCACCAAACCAGCTCTCCAAAACGTTCTGAAGGACCTTCTAGAAAGAGATAACAAAGAATGTAAATCTGTGAGCTCCAACAGAATGACTCTACTCCCAATAGGAGCATTTTACTCAGGAGAAGAATTCCTTCCTTGAGTTCTCAGCCTGTTAACTTTGCATCCGTTTCTGTTCATGAAGGCAGAATCACACCAGAGGTATATGACAAATACGGCAATGGAAGGCAGCCCAAATACTGGAAAAGGACCCATTCTCAAATTCTTTATAATTTTCAAACTCAGGGAAGTTTGTGTATCTTGTCCATTTCCATTCCTTGACTTAAACTTCCCACTAATGTAGATCTCACTAAGAAGTACTGAGTTTGAAAATTATAAAGAATTTGATCTTGAAAATAAAGAGCAGATGAGATTTATGGAAATTCAACTAATCTGATACAGCACTTACTTTCTCTTAGATTCTAATAATTATTAATAAAGTATATACACTTTAGTTACACATTCATAAAATTTATAATTAACATAATTAAACACCTAATGCTTCTTTGATACAGTATCTGAGTCCAGTGATTAAGCTTTTGAATTGTCCACACCCACGGGATCTTAAAGGTACAAACAGATAAAGTCAAAAGTCTGTCTATCAGAATTATAAATGGTACTATGCTACCTTAAATGGTACTGAAATAGCTAGCTGTATAAGAAACTGGGTGTTTTTTAGTACAAAGGCTCATTTTTACCCAGTCACCTAATAGATAAGGGTAATATGCAATGATGATCTACATTTATGTCAGTACTCACGTTTAATATATTATCTACATCACAATGAAGTACAAATAATATATATTACATTATGATTATACATACGACATGTATACATGTAAAATAATATAAAACCGCTTAATTTCACATTCTACCCTTCTACATGATTGAAGCTTATGGCAATCGACATATACCCTTCCATTCTTTAGTTCTGCGGAGTTGTGTTATTCCCAGGCCCTGTCACTTTTCTTTTTTCATAGATGTTTTCCTTCAGTGTGACGGGCTTTCATCTTTGACTCTTGATGTGTCTGATCTGGCCTCTAATGTTTCATTAGCATTTCTTTTACAAATGCTCAGAAGTTCTGAGGGTAAATCCATTTTACAGTTCTCTGAACATCTCAATTTTTTATTACATGAGTAAATACTGAAAATACTTAAAAATTCTTTTAGCAACAGTTTTTACTAAATCATTTAATTCTTATAAACATGCTTAGAAACTCCATGAGGCTTAAAAGACATGAAATTTATTCCGTTTTGTGCTTAGTATTGAGAAACTTATGCAATTCATATAGTTGTCACTACTTACTTCTCACTCTTTGATACCAGCATTTGTGATTAGATGTGACTTTTGTAGTTGACCGAAGGCTCGCTCTAGTAAGATAATCTTGCAAAAACTGCATAATTAAAAACAACAAATACAATTAAATCTTGGAGAAACAGGTCTAAGGTTTTTGTCTTTTGCTTTAATTAGAAGAAAACATCTCTCTCCAAGAATAGTGCACTGGCAGAGCAGAGGCACCTCTGCGGGAAGTCAGAGCACTAGCACAGCAGCAAGGGGAAGAACCAAGCTGAGCAACCTCGCCCCACCTTGGAGCTCGCCAGGTCCGGCAGCAGCCGGTGGTACGGTTGCAGTGCAGCTGCACTAAACCCCACTGGCCAGGAGAACCAAGGTCCTGAATGTGCCTTCTGGCTCCTACATTTACGAGAACAGACCCAGAACTTGAGCCAGGCCATGCCTCCAGGAAGAAGGTATCAAAAATTGAAGTTGACACTGATACAAAGCAAATGTTTATTTGCCATGATTTTTGGTGATACTCAGTTTTCAAAATTTGCTTCTCAGAAATGGAGCACTGACTGATTCATGGTGCGATCCCTGCAAAACGTGACGATGTGTGATTTCCCTGGTCCTTCCCTCCGGTACTCTGCCTCCCCTATACCTTGTCCACTTAGGAGTTCTGTAGAAAAGCATCAAGTCATGGACTGAAATATTGTCATAGTACTTTTAATCTTAATGTTTTATGCACATAATGCTTCACACCAGTCTGCTACAAGATTTGTTTCCTACATTAGTTCATTCATGGGTATGTTCATTTTATACAATTATGAATCAAGTCCCTTGAAATATTAATGGTGTAAAAGTCAATGTGTATTCATGAGGGTTATATATAAGGGACTGTCAGATCCCAACCCCAATTATGTGTACTTACTGAAATCACATTCACAAATGAGTAGAACTCAAGATCATACATCCTATTAATTTTAATGCTCCCAAGATGAGTCAGAATTTTTAAAGAAAATAGCTCATATTCTTGGATCCTTAGCTCTGGAAGTTGTTTTAAATTAGTGAAATTGGTTGTCCTGAAATGTTCAAGTTGATAAGGGTTTTCTTCCGACTTCTGAGGATTCTCCCAGTGATTAAAGAGGTTTTAAAATTTATTTTATTATTAAATAAAATTTTTCCTCAATAACTTTTAATATTTTTTATTGAATATGTATGCATTGCCTCACAGTAGTCAGTCCAAAATTATGCATAAACCATTAAAGAATTTCATTAGTGTTGTAATTTCTCTATGAGCTGGTATGTTAGTTCCCCACTGCTCAAATCTAAAATATTATATGATAATAAATATTTAAAAGGATGAATTCCATCACAATTCTGGTTAATATGATTTTACCATAACTAAAGAAAAATATCGTAATTAAATATATAGTATTAAAAATCATTTCACCGAATTCCAGAATGTTAAACATTCACAAATGCACCCAACATTTAAATAAAATATTCTAAGATGATAGAAACTTCACACAAACTTGTGAAGTTTATTATCCATAGGATTTCATAGCCACAAATACTTAATATTGTCCTTATAGTTACATTCAGATATACACAATTCTATAAACACATCTATTTTGATGAAAGAATTGTGATGAGACTTAGCTTGACATTTCGTTGGCATCTTTTTGCTCACAAAATTGCTTATGATAAAAAGTAACTTCTTATATGTAGCATATATAGACATTTACCCTAAGCTTCAAAGTGTCCCAAAATGCACACAAGTTGAGACATGTTTTACTTGTCCTGTGCCAGGTGTCCCCTCAGTAACAGTTACCAGCTATTTTTTATATTCTGTGAATATAAAATGTATACTAGACAGAAAAGATTTCCTAACCTCTCTCCAAAATGCTACATAGCTCAGTAATAATTGTTATATTGATTTCATGTTAAAGGATAATATTTTGGTTACACTGAGCTAAATCTACCATTATAGTTAATTTTACATGTTACTTTTCACTTTCAACTCTGACTCCTAGAAAACTTAGATATACATGTGGTTCCCATTCATTTCTGTTGAATACCATTGGTCTAAGAGAAAATGGCAATAAGCCAATAAGCAAAAAATGAATACAGAATGTACTATATGTAGAAAAAGCATTTTGAATCTAATCCTCAGAAAGTTATGATAGAGTAAGTAGTAGGTTGAGTGATAGACACCCAGAAACATCAAATTCTATTCCCTGGAATTTGTAAATATTGTTTATTTTCTTAAAGGGTAGGTGGGACCTCTAAGAGATGTAATTAAATAAAGGATTTTGAGTTCAGAGTGCCCCAATACAATTCCAAGCATTCTTATATGAGAAAGGAAAGGGGAGGCTAGACAGCGAGGAGGAAGAGGCAGGTGGCCCTAGAGGCAAAGTCTGGAATGATGGGGTGCAGGACAGGAAGTGTCCAGAGCAGCCAGTTGCTGGGAGGTGCAAAGGACGCCTTCCCTAAAGCCTCTACAAGGAGTTGAGCCCTGCCAACACCTTGGTTTCTCACATCTGGTTTCCAGAACTGTGAGGGAAGAAATTTCTGTTGTTTTCAGCCACCCAGTTTATAGTAACGTGTAACTGCAGTCATGGAAAGCTAACACAAAGCACAGTGGCTAGAGGGATGGCTTGGAAGGGCATCACCGGAGAAGATGCATCTGAGAAACTCAAATTTCATGCAGACTTAATGAATAAAAAGACACGAATAATTTGAAGAGCCTAGAGATAGAGTTCTATTCATTGGGAAAAAGATACAGGAAGGCTCTGAGATGGTGCAAAGCTTCTCTTTCTACAAGAGAAAAGAATGCCCGTGTGTCTGACACATACTGACCAAGGGGGAGAGTGGCTCAGGAGCAAAACTGAGACATAAGCAAGAGGAGCCATGCAGAACCAGGTTTGCTGTGAAGAAGAGTGAGAGTTTTATTTTGATTATATTGAACTTTACTAAGCAGGGGAATCTCACGGTTAGATTTGTGTTTTAGAGAAAGACTTCAGTGGCTTCTTGGTAAAGACTATGTTGGAGGAGGCAAGTGTAGAAGAGGAAACATCAGTTTAGATGTTACTACTGCAAACCAGAGGACACAGGCACACGCTCTAACGAGGTGCTGGCCACAGAGATGGTAAGAAGCAGAAGACCGCAGGTTAGACATGAAGACTGTGAGGATATTGCAGAGGTGAACACCACTAGTGAGAGTACACAGGATGAAATAAAATTCCTGCATCTGGGATTTGAGGAACTCAACAGATTATTGAGATGGGGAACCCTAGGGGAGAAGTCTCCCAAAAACTTACGAGTTCAGTTGCAATAACATTGATTGTTCAAATGCCTGATGCTGACTCAAGCATACATCAAGCAGAGACGTGTGAGTTTTGAGGCTCAAGGAAAATGCTGGTGTCGAAGTGTGAAGTTAGAAGTCCTCAACTTGTACTGGCATGGAAACCCGGAGGTAGGGATGATATTCTCTCAAGAGAGAGTACAAAAGCATAAGGTATTGAGTACAAAAGCATAAGGTATAAGAGCTAAGGAACTCCAAAATGTAGAGACCAGGCAGGGAAGTAAATGCTAAGGAAGGAACCTGGGGAGAAAAAGCTAAAAAGCTTAAAAATCAAGAGAATTCATCATTACAGAAGCCAAAAGAAAAGACCATTTTGAGAAGAAGAAAGCATTTTCTATAAAGACTAGGACAAAAGACTTAAACAGCAATATTCAGAAAAAATTACCAATGAGTTTAACCGAAGGAAGGTCAGAGTAGATCTGGTCAGGGTTGGATTTCATAAGCAGAAGTAAGATTGCATGGGTTGAAAAGTAAAAAGGTTGAATTGGTTATATGATCTGATGTGAAGATCTGATTTTATTGCTTTCAATGTGAATAGTTCATTGAATGTAAGACAAGTAGAACTAAGGAATATATTTTACATATTGTGAAAAAAATTGTTTTAAATGTAAGAAAATTATAAATGCCAAATGTGATTTGGTAATTAACTCTTGAGAAGGAAGCCAAAAGATAGGATTCAATAGCAGCACGCAAGTACCGCCAACAGAAATGATAATGTTCTTACCACTGTGTTGGACACAGCTTCTCATGAGCTTATTTGATAAGTATATTCATAATTTACATTAAAGATAGATATATTGATAGATGTATACATCTATCTATAGATATATATACATTACTAGTAGCAAAATATGTCTGATGTGACTACGTTGGAACTCTAGGATCTATCGAATGTTTGCAACTTCCAGGGAAGGGGTGTTCATTGTAGTTAATTTTGATCAACTTTAGGTCTTCCCTCAACAGTGACTGCCCATCCCTCACCCAGTCTCATAGCCATGCATATGGTCTTAGAGTAACTTGTACACAGTGTGCAGGAGCCAGGTGGGAAATGAGACCCTGACTCTTCAGCTATCAGTCACCTGTGCTTTGGTAGTGGACTGCCGCCTCTGATGGTGGCGATGCAGACACAAGGACAGGTGGTAGCCCTCTTCCATTCTTCAGAGCCTTTCCCCTCTGACTGAAGTCACTTCCCAGGAGAATTAAAAAGATGGTATTTTTCCCACTCTTTATTTTTCCATTTCCTCCTTTTGGGAGTCAGACATCAAGATTCAAAAGCAACTATATACATGAAGAAAATTTAAAAGTCACTGTGCATGCCCAAAGAAAGGATTTTGCTTTTTTCCAAGAAAGCCAAGGTGAGAGAGATCACTATAACCAGACCTGCCCTGTGAAAAACCCTGAAAACAGTGTTGCTCATTGAAATGAAATGATGCTAGATAGTAACTTGAAACTACATGATGAAATAAGCATTTTGGTAAATATAAACACATGGGCAATTATAAAAACTGGCATTATTATGACAATGATTTGAAAAGCCACTCTTTGTATTTTACATGATTTTAAAACTAATATTTTTCAAGTAGTGATTAAAGCAAAAGCACCAAGCAACAAACTAACAAAACAGAAATCATTTGTGAGAAAGACCACATGGCAGACCTAATAAAATATTTTGAAGCAACTACCCCAAAGATCTTCAAGAACTAAAAGAAAATGTGGAAAAAGTCAAGAGAATGATGTATAAGCAGAAATGGAAATATCAATAGAGAGAAAAGCAAAGAAGAAACCAACAAAATTCTAGAGCTGTAATAACTAAAAGAAAAATGTAATGGCTAAAATGAAAATGCCCTGGGAAAATTCAGTGGCAAGTATGAGCAGGCAGAAGAAAGAAAAATGAACCAGAAGATAGAATAACTGAAAGTATTGAGTTTGAGAAACAGGAAAAAAGATTAAACAGAAGTGAATGTATCCCTGAAATTTAACACTATACATCAAAATTTACTCAAATGAATCAAAGAGCTAAAACTATAAAGCTCTTAGAAGAAAACACAACAAACATTTAACAATATTGGGTTTGGTGATGGGTTCATGCATACAACACAAAAGGCACAGGCAACAAAAGGTAAAACGGACAAATCAGACTTTACAAACATAAAAATATTTGTGTGGTAAAGCACACTATCAACATAGTAAGTCCACAATGGGAGAAAATACTTGCAAATCATATATAGGGCATTAATATCCAGAATATATAGAGAACTCTTAACTCTATGACACAAAAAGCAAGCAATCCAATAAAAAAATGGGTAAAAGATGTAGATATTCCTCTAAAGAAGATACAAAAATGGCCAATACACACATGAAAAGATTGTCAGTATCACTAATTAATCATTAGGATAATCCAAATGAAAACTACAATGAGATACCATGCATACTCACTAGGACAATTAGTGAGAGAGGGAAAGAGGGAGGGAGAGACAGAGAGAGACACAGAGAGAAAGAGAAATGTTGGCAAGATTGTGGGGAGAAGGAGCCCTTGTGCAGTGCTGGGGGAAATTAAAATGCTACAGCTGCTGTGAAAACAAAGTGGTAGTCACTCAAAAATGTTACACTGGAACTACTCCATGGATATACACTGAAGAGCAGAAGTGTCGGTACATATATGTTCACATTGTACTATTTGCAATAACTAAAATATGAAAGCAAATCAGCAGATAGGTAGATAAGCAAAGCATGTTGTATAAAGACAATGGAATATTCTTCAGCCTTCAAAAAGGAAGAAACCCTGCAATTTTAGACAGTATTGATAATAGGAGAAAGAAACTCCAAACTGGAATGATATCTGGGACCAGTTCATGTTCTTTAAAATTAAAGAATGAATTTTAGTAAAAACGGAGGTTAAGAGCAGAATATATTTATTGAGGGAAAGAAAGCTTCTGTCCAAGAGTGGAACAGAAGGGGACCCGAATGGGTTGCCCAGGAACCTGTCTTTTCTAGGGACTTTTATAGAGAAAAACCACAAGGTCAGGCAGGTCCAAGGTGAAAAACATGGGAAATCACAAGGTGGGCATGAGGTGGGAAAAACTATGATCAGCCAATAAGATCACAAGTGTAATTGGTTAGGTAAAATGGATTAAATTGAAATCAAATGAGGAAACAAGTCATGTAGCAAGTGGGCAAGAATATAGAACAGGGGCTTTTCCTGTAGGAGATTGAATTAGTGGCTCTTTCTGGCTTTCTCAAGGTGATACAGACCTACTTAGAATGTCAGTCCCTGATGTTTACCCTTGGGAAGTATGTGGGTGCATTTGTTTTATCCTTTGTCTTGAGGTCTGGCTCACAGCTGGAGATGCCTGTCTCCCCAACAGTTGTAAGGCATCTCATCTTCCACACTGGCTCCTTCAAGGGCCTGGCCCTGTCTGACTGCCTATAATATTTCTGTCTAACTCAGCTGCCTCTAATAGTATGGAATAACGCTGAAGTCATTATCCTAAAGGAAATAATCCAGTCAATAAAGACAAATACTGTAGGATTTTCACTTCTATGAGGTACCTCACATAGTCAAAATCATAGAGACAGAAATTTGGGTGGTACTTAGCAGGGAGTATGTACAGTGGGGGACAGGAATAATTGCTTCATAGGTACAGAATTTCCGTTTCACCAAACAAAAAGCGTTCTGGAGGTGGATAATGGTGATGGTTGTACAACAATGTGAATCTAGCTCATAGAACTTCTCTGTACTTTTAACAGGGAGAACAGTCTTTTGCCAATGAGAAGGAAATGAAGAGATAGAGGGGTGGGAGGGGCGGGGGAAGGGGAAGTAAAAGAGATTAAGGTGTGCGATGTACATGCACCAAACCCCCATGATGGATGTTGTCATTATGTACTAGAAACGTGTACTAATAGAAATTTAAAAATAAATAATAAAGAAGACATAGTATATCATGTGCATTATGCTACAATGAAAAATTGTTTAATTATTTGAGAACTTAGAAGCAATGATGGAAAACTTGCAATGTATTTTAATAACGTATAATTTTTCAGCTGGGCACGGTGATGTATGCTTGTAATTCCAGCACTGAAGGAGGCTGTGGAGGGTTGCAGGTTCAGGTCTCAAATGGGCACCTTGGTGAGACCTGCACCCTTTTTTTTGAAGCAGGGTCTCACTATGTAGTGCAGACTGGCCTTGAACTCCCTTATGTAGTCCAGGCTGGGGGTTATAAGCTGACCACCAGTTGTCAGTCCACTACAGGACATAATTTACCTACAATGTTCATGACCTTTAAAACGTTCACATTAGGGTTGGGGATATGACTCAGCAGCACAGCGTCTGCCTGGCAAACATGAGGTCCTGAGTTCGATTCCTGGTACAAAAAAAAAAGAACATTAATGAATGGTTTGAAAAAAATTAAAAGGTCTCCTTTAAATTATATTATCCCTAGACCAACTACTAAAAAGTGTACAAAAAGATAAACAACAAGTCATCATAGAAAATTTTAAAAGTGCCAAGTGCAGTGATTTTCCCAAAAGAAGCAGGGATGAAGGCAGTGAGGAATAAGGAACAGATGGGAGAAATAGAAGAAGATACCAAGATGGTAGACTAAATGCCACCACATAGATGCCTACAACAACGGTAAGCGGACTAAGCCTTCATGTAGAAGCCAAACACTGTCAGGACAATTTTTTTTAAAAAAAGCACAAAATTCCAGTCTGCTACTTCAAAGAAACACAATTTAAATATAAAGACACAATGAGGTTGAAAGTAAAAGTTCGGCATCTACTTCCCATTATAAAAATTATATATTCAAATGGAAAACAGGAAATACATACAAAAAACAATCCAAAAGGATTTCATTTTAAATCCGTGGATAAGAGTATCGTAACAGAGTATCACAACTAAGAAAAAACTAAGGACATTTTGAGCTCCCCCCATTTGAGACATAGAACTGAGAAAATGAAGGCCATGTTGTTTTTTAAAAGATCCCCTTAGATTCTTGGCTGAGAAAATACTGGGTTGGGAGACTCATTCACATTGTCACAATTACTGTAACATTCCAAGTTTACACATATATGTTGTATGCAGTTACCGGTCCATGGCCATGGGCTTTGCATCCATGAACTTAACCAAGTACAAATTAAAAATATTTGGGAAAAATTGCATCTGTACAGGATGTGTGTAGATCTTTTTTCTTGTCACTATTTCCTGGACAGTATAGTATGACAACTGCTCACCCAGCATTCATAAATAATCTGGAGATGACTGAAGCAAGGATGTACATAGGACGTATGCAAATGAGATACTAAGGCATTTGATCATATGTGTCCATGGGGGCCCTAAAACCAACTGCCTGTACAGATAGAGACATATGTGTGTGCATGTATGTAATATGTACAAACACACACATGCAGGCACACATACATATGGATAAGTCCTTCTCCATCACTGGGAAATAAAAAGAGATACTAAGGGATCAAGAGTGTTGACCTAAGCCAGTGTTGACTCACAAGAAATGCTTGGATTTACGCAAAGAACAGATGAGTATTAATATAAGACCCAAAGGAGGAAAAGATTCTTCCCACAGAAGAGTTCTTAACTCCCCTTTAATGAGTAAGGAGGAAAGAAGATCTCAAAAGGCTGATCCTGCAAGGACAGTGCAACCCCAAAGAAATACCAGTACCAAATAGGGTGCTCTGGGGAGGGTGCAGAGTTGTAGTGAGCTCCCCAAACAATCTGCAGAGATACCTAGGAGAAGCAAGGCTTTACATAGACAGTAATCCGTCAGACCACAGGACTTAATGGCTATGGTTTGATTCACACTTCAAGTACACGTATGGACAGATAATAATAGTCAACAATAATGGTCTAAAGGCCAGAAATAAATGTCACAATACGGACCAGACCTACTAGAAAAAGACAAAAATAAAGTATCCATACTGCTACAAAACATTCATTTTCCCAGAGTTATTAGGATTATTGCCAGTTATCTTAATAAGGAAGAAGTAGCCAACAATACCAGAATCCAGCACTAGGATACTCAGTCGTATATATTTATCAATCAAGAGTACACTTCCAAATATACTCAAAAACAGTTATTGCCAAAGAGGCTTCTGAATTGCTTAGGACCCTGAGTCTCTGCCTCTGCCTCTGTCTCTGTGTCTCCTTCTGTCTCTGACTCTCTCTGTCTCTCTCTCTCTCTTTTTGTCTATGATACATGTGCACTATACATATGTGGCCAAACCCGTGAAAGGGAAAAAAATAACCAAACCAAGAGCACGAATAACCATGTCCAAAAATGTCCAAAGCCTTGTGGTAGAACTGATAAATCATATATGAAAACACCCCACAAATGGAGCAAAACGTGAAATCCAATCATAGCATCACCCCCTAGATGTTAGGGCATGCACATATTTGCCGGTCACATTTTATCCCTTTATAGGTCAAGATTCTACCTCTCAACTCTGAATTACATAAATCAGGACCAGCCCTTCCCGTCTCTGTTGTACTCCTCACCGCAGAAAGTTTCATCCAGAGATTAGGGAAGAAAGATGTCATTGTTGTAGGACTCTGGACTTAAATCCCACAGGGCTGCATAAAGACAACACACAGACACACTTAATGGGACAGTAAAAGAACAGGTGGTCATGTGCCCCCGAAACCCTTCACCAACAGATCCATTCTGAAAGGACAGGCTTTGATAGAAATGAATGGGCAGGCCTATAAAAGACAGAAAGAAAATAGCTTTAGAAAAGATGCTAGCATATAGAACGCAGGAAGCCAACCTTTCCAAGACAGACACCTGAATAGGGCTGAGCAGTTTTTCCCCAAACTAACTGTAACTTATTAAAGTCTTAAATCTTAACACTTGCACTGGAAATTTCAGATGAGCTCACTGGTTTTTAGTGCTTTTTCTTGAGGCCAGAAATGAAACAGAACCCCCCAAAATATAAAGCAAACATGGTTTTTAGACATGTTCCCACCATTTTTATCGGAACCAAAGTGAAGAATGACTCGGCAGAACTCTGGATCACCTTCCGTGTTGGGACTTGCCTTCCATTCGCACCTCTCCTGACCTCTACCTACTCACTCCAGTTCGGGGGGAAGGAAGGTGGACAAAATCCATGAAGAAACTGTTTTGAATTTTGAAACTATTTATTAAGGAAAGATGAGGTCACTGAATTCTATGCTGGTTTTTAAAACATTTTCTAAAGTGTTAGCAAAATACTCATGTACATGGAAACTTAAAATAAGGCAAAATGCACCTGGGAAGTTCAATTTGAAAATTACTTTGTTTACGTTTCTGGGTTTTCAGTTTATGAAAAATAGCAGTCTACTGGCCTCCTCGCCTGTATTTTTTTCCCCTTTAAAGGCTTACTGGTTTCACTTTTAAGTAATTGCTTCCACATACCCACCCATATTGCTAAGTGGTATGCTTACAGTGTTCTTTTAATTTTTCCCTTTTTAGTTCCTACTACGGAAGATGAGGATTTGTATCTGCCTGCTATTACCACACACTCAGCTCTGGTGATTTAAGTAATCATGGTGTGCATTATTATTATAATTCCGAAAACCTACCCATAGGTAGTATATGAAATGAATGATATTTATTTTTTTCCTTTTCTGTGTTTTTAAATGTTTCTCTGAAGCTAGCAACAGTGCTACTGTTTAATAATTTGCTTTGTGTTCTGTGCATTTATCATGATTTCAAGCCCCAAATCTTGTCAGGCTTCTAAAGCTTCTCTGAAGACAATCAGATGCATCAAGTTTGTATCAACTTCTTCCTCGTGAAGAAGTCTTACGTGCTCTGACCTGCTCCAACCCATGCTGCTTTTCCTTTCTGCCATATGCACCCTCCTGCCTGGGGCCCTCTTACCCCTAGTCCTGGGAACATCCTTGGCCCCTATCCTCCATTGCTTTTCCATCTGTTACAACCTGTGTTTTCCTCTCCATTGGTTTTCTAAGAAAGGATGTATGTGGTAAATGTTTTGGAGTTGGGCCTGTTTTTAGAAGTCTTTATTCCAACATAAACTTGGCTGGTAATTTCTGTGCTACAAAATTTCTATAAGAAACATTTTCCTTCTTATTATCAATATGTTGTTCCAGTGCCTTCTAGCTCTCAGGGTTAGCAATTATGAAATTATCTCAGTTTGGGGTCCTTTGTATTTGAGTTATTTGATCTGGGCATCAATATGTTCTCTCCTGTCCACAGTGGTCAAATCAATGCAGTAGAAGGAAAATGATAACACAGAAATAGCATCCTGCCACAAAGAAATCTAAAATACTTGGTGATATGACAAAGTACTATTCTTACCTGAATAAATAGAAACAATGCATTTAGTGAATAATATCTGGTACAATTGGATACTAACACAGAAGAAAAAAATCCCTTTATATCACTCTACTATAAAAAATAAATTCCAGATGGAAAAAGATTTAATTGTAAAATACAAAAAAAATTTAAAAAGTAAACACAGTTCCAAAATGGCTTAAGGTCCCCTACATGGGACTGTTACAGAAGAACTAGGGCAACAAAGAAAAAACTGTATTTTCAGGAAAGTAATTTAGGGGGATCTCTGGAAATCAGCAATGAAGTGATAGGAACCCTGAACCCCATGGAGAGTTGGGAAATCAAAAAGACAACCTAGAGAAAAGAACAAAGCCAATTATAGCTTTGACCCTGGCTTCATGGAGAGGGGAGGACACTCCACACTGTCAGGAAAAGGTAAGTGGGAAAGCATCAGCAACCCTGAGCACAACAGAGGCTGGCAGTGCTAACTGCAGGAGAACACCTGCTACAGCTTGTGTCCGGACATCCCCCCAAGCCTCAAGTGGTCATAGGCGGTGCTTTTCAAGGGTGACTGGATCTAGGGTATGTGATGCTGGGATTAAGGGTGTGTGATTACTAATGTAGTCCACTGATGGATTCAACATAGTTCTGGGTGTGGATAATGGGAAGGCCCTCCCTGGGTGTGGGTGGCACCACCAAAAGGGCAGGTAGCCTGGGAGGGATAAAAGGGAGAGGCAGGCTGCTGCTGCTGCTTCTCTACATCACTGCTTTGCTGCCTTCTGCTTGCCATGAACTGTTTCTCCTCTGTGATGCCCCTCTGCCTTGCTACCCTGCCTTGGAACTATGTTCTGAAACTTCTATGAACCGTGAGCTACAATAAACCTTTCCTCCTTTAACTTTGGATGCTGGGTTTCTTCTTGCAGCAAGGAGAAAAGTAACTAAGACAATGCCATAGTCCTCAAGGCATTAATTCCAGTTTGGGAAGCTGGTTGGACTGAGTTTGGAGAGCTGACTGGCCAACAACTGACTGCTCTACTAAAAAGAAGAAATTCACTGTGGGCCTCCACTGCTGCCCAGAACTCAAGCTGCTAGATGCCATCTTGCCTTAAGGGACAGGCCCCTAACAATTCTAGAAGCCTTGGGCCTAAACATACCTCACAGAGCCGAGACAAACCTCTCAGTATTCTGCAGCTCCATGACTAGCGATACCATAGTCACAAGCCCCATTCCAACTGCACTTAACCCAAGTAAACTAAGGAAGGTCTCCCCAGCCAACAACTTTCAGACTGCAGAGGCTGATACAGACTCCTGGCTTTCCTGTGTCCATCCATTGAGAGCTGAGAAAGGTTCCAGACCCACAGGTGTTGATGACCAAACCCCAGTATCATTTGTATTTGTTTCAAGAGGCCTAAATAAGGTATTATCCAAGTCAAGTAGCTCTAGGAAAGTGGCTACCAGCACCCTAAGTCTCATTACCACCCACAATTACCCTACGGGACCTAGGGAAGAACTCTGTTATGCCCCCACAGACCTCCAGTCCATGGTTCAGTGCCACACACCACAGCATCATCTGTGCTCATGCTGTTCTCACCACTCTTATTTAATATAGGACTGGCAGTCTTAGCAAGACCAACGAGGCAGGAGAAAGAAATATAGGACATCCAAATTGGAAAGAAAGAAGTTAAATTATTCATGTTTGCAGATGACATGATTTTTTATATAGAAAAACCTAAATATTCTATCAAAACACTGTTAGGACTAATAAACAAATTCATCCAAGTTGGAGGATACAAAATCAACATACAAAAATGTAGTGTTTTTATTTAACAATAACCTACTTGTTGAAAAAGAAGAAAGCAATCCCATTTAGAATAGCTACAAAAAATAAAATATTTAGGAATAAATTTAACCAAGGAATTGAGGGATCTTTACAAAGAAAATGTAAAACACTAAAAAAATTATAGAGGACACAAAACAATGGAAAGATATCTTGTCTTAATAGATCAGTAGAATTAATATTCTGAAAATAGATATGACCCAAAGCAATCCACAAATTCAACATAATTCCTCATAAAATACCAATGACTTTCTTCACAGAAATGGAAAAATATCCTACAATTCATGTGGAAGCAAAAAGACCCAGAACTGTCAAAATGATCCTCAGCAATAAATCAATCATCAATCCATCAATATCCACACAAAGCTGGAGCATCATAATACCTAACTTCAAAATATACAACAAAATTAAAGCAACCAAAACAGCATGATACTGACATAAAAACAGACACATAGCCAAATGAACAGAATAGAAAACCCAGAAATTCATTCAAGTTCACACAGCTAACCAGTTTTTGACAAGGGCACCAAGAACATTTAGTGGAGCAAAAATCTCTTCAGTAAGTGTTGCTGATAAAAATTGGATATGCACAGGCAAAAGAACAAAATTATCCCTTTTTCTCACCATATAAAAATCAATTCAAAATGGGTCAAAGAGGTAAACTTAAAATCTGAAACTATGAAATTACTATACAAAAGTATGTCAAACACTGCAAAACCATGGTGTAACCAAAGCCCAGGAAACAAAAGGTAAAATATATAAATGGGATTGTGTCAAACTAAGAACTTCCATCACAACAAAGGAAATAATCAGCAGTGTATTAAGTGACAACTTACAGCCTGAAAAAAAAATTTATAAACTAGCCTTTAAATATGGAATTATTTCCAGAATGTATAAAGAACTTTAAAATATGAGTCACAGAAATAGCCAATTTTTAAAATGAAATGAAACTCTAAACAGACATTTCTCAAAAGAAAACATACCCATGGCCAACTGCATGAAAAAATGTTGAATCTCACTAATCATAAGGGAAATGTAAATTAAAATTATAATGAGATATTCTCTCACCTCCATTAGAATGACCATCATGAAAAGAAAAACAATAGCAGATGCTGGCCAGGATGCAGAGAAAGGTAACTCTTACATACTATTGGTGGGATCATACATTAGTACAGCCATTATGCAAACAGCATAGAGTTCTCGAAAAATTAAAAATGGTCTTACCATAAAATCCATCAAATCTACCCCTGGGCATATTATATAGGCAAAAGATGTGAATTCATCACACCATGAAAATACTTGTATTGCCAACAAACATATTGCAGCATATGCACAATAGCTAAAATATGGAATCAACCAAATGCCCATCAGAGGATGAATGGATAATGAAAATATGGTAGACGTATATGCAATGGAATATTATCCAGCCATCAGGATGAATGAGACTCATTACCTGAAGCAGTATGGATCAAAATGGAGATCCTAGGTTAAGTGAGATAATCCAGACACAGAAAGACAAACACCACATATTCTCATTCATTTGTGAAAACTAAAAAGTCAGCCTTCTACAAGATCAGAATGGAAAAGTGGTCACTAGAGACTGGGAAGGACAGAGGGGAAACAGGATGACAAGCTCAATTAGAGGACCTAACAAAGAAGGAATTAGTCCTGACTTTTCTATAGCACTATAGGTTAACTACTGGTCTAAAAAAATCTATGATGTATTTTTAAATGATTAATTTTTGAAGATATGGAAATGCTTAATACCATGATTTCATTATTAAACATTATATTCATATATCAGATTACCCTAACATACTCCATCTAGATATATAAATACTATATCTGAAAAAAAAAGAAATCTTAGAAGAAAATTTTAAATTATTTAGATGGTACAAGATACTAGAAAGCAAATAGATAAATTGTAGACTTAAGGTACAGCCTCTTATCCACACTTTTCTCTTTTAGAGTTTTAGCTATCCACGGTCTAAATATATTAAATAAAAAATTCCAGAAGTAATCAATTCATAGTTTTAAATCACTTTTATTACAGTATACTATTATAATTTTTCCATTTCATTGTTATTATTGCCTCTAATCTGTTACCATAACTAATTTATAAATTAAACTTTATCACAGATATCTATATATAGAAAAAAACATAGTATATAAAAGGTTCAGTACTACCCACAGTTTTTGGCATCCACAGAATGCCTTGCAACATAACCTCCACTGATAAGGAGATCTATTATAAATAGACAAAGGATATTCTACACAAAGTAAATAGAAAAATGATGGCATACATTGAAAAGAATACACTGAAAATACAAACAAGTTGAAAAATGGACCAAAGAAATAAATCCGTCATCAGACTCCCAGAACCCTCCTTCTATCCTAGCCAAACATAAAATGTTTTTATTTTTCAGAGGTGGTAGAAGAAATTTTAAATAAGTAAACACCAGGCATCGTTGAGAGTGGGCTAGGGCACCATATGAAAAGAGAGCAGTTCCTTCACTGTGTACATGTTATTTATGGAGGCCTATTCATTTTGGCAGCCAGCTTTACTTCCCAGGCCGAACAATGGAAGGTTACCCTCTGGAGGATTTAAGCAGGCCAACAGGAAAGACTCAAAGATATTAATGTTATCATTTCCCACACTAACTCGATAACTGTACAGTGTTACATACAGAAGTCATCCGTTTCGGGGAAATGCCAGGGGAAGTCACAAGGTTCACAGACAACATCCAGCACTTTCTCCAGCACTGCCAACTAGAGGCAAAGATCCTTCTTAGGAACTGGTGGTCCACAGCAGTCTGCAACAGAAAAGGATGTAACCTGTTGCTGCTATTTATTTGGTTCAAAACAAAGAATATAGTGCTTGCCAACCTTCTCCTAAGGGAAATAGGAATTCTTCGGGAAAAGTGATACAAGCTGTGAGCAGAAGACACACAAAGTGTAGTAAAAGTATGTCTCAGCCTGCAGGCCCTAACTGCATGGACAGGGAATTAGGGACCATGAGTATGCATTACCAACATGCTGGTGGGCATCTCATCTCATGTTTGTTTCTATATCTAGGGTGTGTGTGTGCACGTGTGTGTGTGTGCATGTGTGTGTGTGTGTGTGCTCCTATCAATCTATGACTGAAAAGTTTCAGACTCTTTCAAGTGTGGGATTACAAGGCAAACCTACATGATGACCGTGAGATTTTCCAAGGGGCACTAGGGATGCGAAGGAGGGGATGTGAACTGTTTATGTCCTGGGGGAAACTGAACAGTCTGAGGCAAAAGTCCATGGCTCAGCAAGGAAGATTCCTACATAGTTGTCACATCCATGGAATTTGTTCAATGATTTCTACCAAAAGTCACTCAGGCTAGTTGCATAGTAGGTTTTGTAACTGGCCTAGGCAAGGCCCCTTTCTTGCTTATTTGTTTGTTTATTCTCTTTCATTCCAATTAGACAACCATTTTTGCTATGTTAATGTATTGCACACTTATTAAAATGTATGCTGCTTTGTGAATATGTATTTTGAATTCACATATATTTCACTTTGTTTTTAATCTCAGTCTATGCTGTCTAGCTCAATCCACATTGCCCTGTCTATGACTGCTCCATAAATACACATTGTGACTCTTTACCCTATTTACCTATTTGGTTGGAGTTAGACACCCAAATGTCCTCTAGTTTGATGCCCTCACAACTGAGGTGTGGACAAACATCTCCAGCCAAGCACTTCTACGTGAAATCGTGACATGCAAACACTTAATCAGACTGGATTCTGTCTCCAAGTTCTCCACAATGGTTGGACCAGTTTACAGTCCTAGCCTGCTGCATAATCAAAGAGGACTCATAACAATAAAATAAAAATATAGCTGTGCCCCCCCCACTGTCTCTGATAAAACTCCCAAGGAAGAGATGCATTTCGGGTAAGTATACTGAGTGAGCTAAATCTTCTCCTTGGCAGGCAATACCAGCTGGGAGCTAATGATTTGTACTTAGGTCTTTCAAAACTTCCAAACTTCAGCTAAGTGAAAACTAACATTTGACCTGATAAAACAGCAAAGTTATTTTAAATAGATATAGATATCTGTTTAAACATATGTATAGGCCTGATCCAATGTTTCTGATTAGTTAAAGGTATTGTAAATTGCAGTATTTCCAATATGATCTTTTGTTATAAACTGTCACATGGAAATTTAACTAGGGTATTAACTGCAGTCTATGCTTTTGGCATGCTTTTATTTTCAGATTGATGAACTGAGTCACCTGAGATGAAGGGCAAGCCTGGGCTGGTTGATGAAGCTGGGAAGCGCAGGAAATAGGCTTAGCACAGCACGCTGCAGCCCTCCGTACGGGAAACTGCCCACCTTGTTCTAGGACAGACGCAGGATGCGGCCAAGTTCTCTCTGCATCCTCTTTCCCAGAAATCAGGGACTGTCCCAGAAGTAGCAGTAAATTGATCTAGAGTGGAATGCATAGACGGTTCAGGAAATGCTGTCTTCCGGCAGTCTAAATGTACATGCTAAATGGCCCTGCAAAAATGGAAACTTCAGTGTCACTGACGGACAGTTAATCCATACCAACTAAGTTTCTGCAAAATACATGGGCAAAAGCCACCCTGACACAACCTAGGAGGTTAAGAGTAAATTTCTGCCCTGACCCCATAGCGGTCCAAAATGAAAGGCCGATGTATGATCAGCCTATTTGGCTTTGACTGAACCACAAATGGAGTGTTAGCCAGAAGAAAAGTGAGTAATAAATGACCATGCTGTTTCTTTGATGAGCAGACAAGTACTGTGAAGAACAAAGCTGACATGCTGCTTTCAGTTCATATCACGATTTGGATTTTAACACCAAGACTTAAAATAAGGATGCCAGGTGTGGTGGTACATGCCTGTAATCCCAGCACTCGGGAGGCTGAGGCTGCAAGTTCAAGGCTAGCCTGGGCTACAAAGTGAGCTCAAGGCCAGCCTGAACTGCATAGCGAGACCCTGTTTCAAAAGGACAAAAAATAAATAAATAAAGGATTTCGATACCTAGATTATAACTGGAGATATAATGGAAACGGGAAAAGAAAGAATTAAGAAACATTATGTACAGACACAAATTCCTTACAGTGACTGTGAGCACTAATGTATGGTGAAGGTGTACTAGTAAAAATTTTTCTAAAATCTTCTGCACAGCAAAAGGAAACAATTTTACAAAATGGAGCCATATAATGTGATGTAAATAAAAAATTGCAACTGAAATTTATTATAGAGTAAATGTTAATTTTATGAGTTAATTTTATGGAACCTGGGCAATGCCATGAAATTTATGTAAACATAATTAATATTATAAAAATAAATTAAATTTTTACA
>NW_004955430.1:1108671-1163692 GCF_000276665.1 Chinchilla lanigera
AAAAAAAAAAAAAAAAAAAGAATAGATGTTTTCCTGTATCAGCTCCCCACAAGGAATCTGATCATTATACAATATATACAGGTACTAACAAAATATAAAAATTGAACAGAAAAAAGAAAAAAAAAGTTCTTTATATGTTGAAGATATTAGTCCTCTGTGTGAGGAGTGAGCCTGTCAACATAAAAGACCCAATCAAAAAGTGGCCAAGTAAAATGAATAGCCACTTCAAAGAAATACAAATACAAATGAATATATGAAGAAACACTCAGTACTGCTGGCCATAAGAGAAATGCAAATTAAAACAACACTGAGATTCCATCTTACCCCAAAAAGAATGGCCACCCTCAAGAAATCAAGAAATAACAAATGCTGGAGAGGCTGTGGGTAGGGGGAGGAACCAAGGTTCAGTGTTGGTGGGAATGTAAACCAGTACAATCTCTACGGAAATCAGTATACAGATTCCTCAAAAACACTAAAACTAGACATCCCATTTCATCCAGCTCTTCCTCTTTTAGGTATCTTCCCTGAAGAGTTAAAGACGTCATATTACAGTGATACATGCTAGTCATGTTTGTAGCAGAACAATTCATAACAGCTAAATCTTAGAAGAGACCTATATGTCCATTAACAGATGAATGAATGAAGAAAATGTGGTCTTTACGCAAAATGGAGTACAACTCAGCCAAAAAGAAAAACGAGTCAGTTGTAGGAGATTGGATCACCTTGAGGCTATAATGTTAAGTAAGATACATCAGACACACGAGCTTAAATATCACATGGCTTCTCTTATAGGAGAAACCCTAATCATAATAAACAACAAAATAAAAGATAGATAATAGGAAGGAGGGAGGTAGATCTTTCTCAGATGGGAAGGGTGTCAAGAAATAAAAGGGAAGGGAAAGAAGGAAGGAAAAGGACAAACGCAATTAAGGTGCATTATGCCCTTGCACCAGCTCCACACAAGGATGGTAAATGCTACGTTCTGTACACATGCACTAATAGAAAAACTAAACTAGGAAACGGTCTCAAAGTAAAAAACAAAACAAAACCAGCAAAAAACCCAGAAATTGACAGAATCACAGTTACTGTAGGACACTTGAGATATTCTTCTTTGCTTTGAAAAAGTAAAAAATTTATAAATAAAAGTACACTTTTTATATGTATATAAAAATATATATTTCTAGTATACTTGAAATATGGAGGCCTCAGAATTTTTTTTAACTAATGGGCTTTAAGCTGAGTGTGGTAGGGCATGCCTGTAACCCCAGGGAGGCTGAGACAGGGGGATCACAATGAGTTTAAGGCCAGCCTCAAGTACAAAACAAGACCCTGTCTCAATTAATGGGCTTAAATTTTTAGTTTTAGGTTGGAAAAATTCAGCAGGAAGTAGGGAGAATTCTCACAAATAGCCATTGCCCTTACCCCCGTTTCTCTTATTTTAACATCTTGCATTAGTGCAGTATATTTACTATAATTAATGGTCCAGTATAGATGTTATTTTTAACTAAAATGCATAGTTTAGGTCAGTTTTAGCTCTTAGTATTGGACATTCTATGAGTTTTGACAAATGCATAACATTAGCCATTGTTCCAGCATCACACAGAACAGTTTCACTGCTCTAAAAATCCTCTCTGCTTCACTATTCACCCCTTCCCTCCCTCTTCTTTCCAACCACGGGGAACCACTGATCTCTTCACAGTCTCCAGAGTTTTGCCTTTTGGCCGAGAACGTTTTCCTTCTTTAGAATCCCTCAGGAAGAAACTGGCCTTGTTTTCCTTTTTAAGCAGTTGGTGCCCCAGTGATGCCTGGCACAGGGAACAGATGCGACCTGCACTCTGAATTCCCAGAACACTTGAGCAAAAAATCAGAAAGAAAAAAAATAAAACTCTAAAGTTCGCAGTAACCTCGAAATTCAAGCGCAATGCTTAGAACCAGAATACATATCATGGAATAGCGATGCCAATCAATAAAGAAAAGTCGTGTTGCTCAAAACAAGGGAAAACTCATTTATGAACTATGACATCAAGTAATATTTTTAAAGTGCCAAACTGGACATAGCAACATGAATTCATTCACACTGAAAGAAAAGTGAACGCCTGTTCTATCACTAAAGGTCTGAGATCACTGGCCATTGCGGCTCAGCCTTGTTCATATGAAACGATGTGATCAGATTTAGGAGCCAAACTTAGTTTCTAGAAATGAATTCTCTTTCCAGAAGAGGAGAACTTGGCGTAGGGCTGGCACATCTAGTTGAAAGATAGCAAAACTGCTAGTGGTGATGACAGGGAGCCTTTTTGAAAGGGCTTCCATTGGCTAAAGTATGACAAAATATGAACGTGAATCTAAAGGAAATTGTTTATAGCTGTATTAAAATTTTACCCTTTACACAAAATAGTTTTAAAAAGTAAGATAACAAAATATAAATAGTACTTTCACTTGATCAGGCAGGTTTAATATGAGTTTTACTCTCTTATTTATAGAAGTCATGTTACTCAGTATAAAAGTCATTTTTAGTTAGAAAGTTCACTGATTCAAGATTCTATGAAGTTCTTTGCGTATCGTGAGAATAGAATTACTTGCTTAGGAGCTACAAATTCTGTCCAGACCTTTCAAAACACAAGTGCTGAATTGCTGAGGTTATACAAAGATCATCATTAGCGGAAAAGGGGACTTTGAAGCCTAGTTCCAACCAAATATGAACTTAGGTCATGTTTAAACTCCCCTGAGCCTCAGTTTATTCGCGTGTAAAATGATGAAAATACTATTTACTTCATGGTAGTTGTCAGTATGCACATCACAGAGGTGAGCTGCCGTGTAGACCTGTCTCATAATCATGAAACGTAATGTCCCATTCATAACATATTTCATACTAGTAGGTAAGGGGGTATTGGAGTGTATAGCTGTATTTGCTTTAACTTACATAAACGAATAAGGAAGGGGATAAATATGTAGCAAATAAATAGCTACATTTACATTTTCATTTCCTGAATTATCTGAACTGAAAAAAAATAAGCAGAGTTATGTAGTTAAACCAGATTCTCAGATCTTTTTAAAGAAACTATTCCCCTGTGAATAGTAGTTTTAAAGAAACTACATTATCTCCTAGGCTACTTCCTAGCCTAGGAGAAGAGAGGAAACTAGGATGGACTGGAAAAGGTAGATGTGAGACTATTACACCTCTTTATTGTTTTGGTTGAATTTAAATCAACTTTAAAATAAATTCAAATATTTCTCTCCCAAATTATGTAGTGGGCTAAATGTTTTTCATGATACTCAGTTATTTTTCATATTTCTAATCAGAAATCCCTCTTACAGATTTAGCTGCATAGCTATGACCTTCACTTTCTGTAACGTTCTGTGATTACCTGTTAGCACCACAAAATAAAACTTAGTTTCACCTGTTTTCACCAGACTTCCAACCCTCCTCTGTTCTTGTGTCAAATCTATAGCCATGCTGATATTAGATATTCACATAGACTGTTACCATTTTGGATTCCTCCTTTATTTTCTTTAGAATTCTAAAGAAAATACATTTTGGAAACAATTTCTTTGGGAATACCCAATCACCTAGCCTAGAAATATTTCCCTCAATCTTTGAGCATAGCATTTAATATGAATTTACCTCTCTACTACTGCAAATTATTCTACTACCTAGAAATTCCAATGTTGCGAATAAAAAGTCCAGTCAAGGAAGTGAGATAATACTGCTTTGGAGCATTACAGTAGGAAGACGTTTCATTTTTTCCCCATAGATAATTTGTGGGTAGAGAATGGAATATCAATTGAAGATGCTTTTAGTTTGTATTCAGCCTTGGTGTTAAAACTTTCTCCATACTCAAGAAATCTAGAGAAATAATTGTTACTTGTAATAAATTATATGCAAAATTTGATATATTATGAGGTTTGCTAATGACAGTGTTCATGCAGACCCAAAATCCTACTGCTTTCTTTTTTCTCACAGGGGAATAGTTTCTTTAAAAAGATCTGAGAATCTGGTTTAACTACATAACTCTGCTTATTTTTTTCAGTTCAGACAATTCAGGAAATGAAAATGTAAACTGTTCATGCCTAAAATGAAGATGTACTATAATTAGAAATGCAGGAAAAGCATTAACCTAGTTAAAACACATGTCTTTTATTAGGTAGGAAGAAGAATGAAGAAAAAAGTTATATTTTCAAAGATTTCTAGCTTCTTTTTCAGAAATGCTCGCACCAAAATGTTATGATCTTATAGCATGCCAATTTACAGAAGGAAACCGAGAGATTCAACAACCTTGGTTATTTTTCTCTTGGTCATTTAATTCCTGGGACACAGTTTCAAAAGATGCCACTTTACTAAAGTGACAGGCCTAAGCTCTAAAGAGCCAATTCTGAAATTCAGGCCTTCATTTCCTTTGAAATTAATTAAAATGAAGAGCCATAAAAACTGTTTCAGGTTGATAAGCATACTAGGCTTCTCTTTTAGGAAAACACAACCTTTTCTGCAAGTGCATTTGTAAAATCTCCCTTAGGATGGGGAACTAGAGTTCCAGTTGACATTTCCATAGGATTGTTGCACAACCTTGACTGTAGTCAACCTTCACTATTTTGTGCCTCAAATGTATTTTTTTCAGTTCATTTTTCACCTTTGCACAAGCGGCTTCCCAAAGAGCAGCCCCACTCATAGCATTGTCTTTGGTGAATGGCCTGAGCCGTCATCGCATCCCAGTGCCATGCAGACCTTGTTGCCACTTCAATGCATGGTACAGTTTCTCCCTTGTTTTGAACTAAAGACTGGAAAATACAGAAGCTGGCACATGCTGGACTCAGAAACAAAGACAGCCCTCCCCTTCGTGTTACTTTACCCTAGTGTACATTTAAACGAAGTTATGTTTGCATTTTTAAGTTCACAAATGATTTCTGCCAACTAGAATCTGAGCTCAACGCCAGGGCTAATTCTTATCTACCTCTATTACTGGTGCTTAACATAGTACCAGGCCAATGACAGGCAAATAACTGATCGTAAATATCTTGACAACAGGAATATAGCCTTCTATTCTCAGAAGCACTGTGGGCATAGTAGACAAGCAAAAGTTATTCAGTCTCCAAGGAATCTACCACCCCCAACAAGGGAAACAAACAAGACCACTCAAATCTACTTTAAGGCCCCCAAAAATTTAAGTAACCTTAGCTTCAGATTCAAAGCATCTAGGGAAATGAAAGCTTCATTTTCTTTTTCAGATTATGTGATCTTATTTTTCTGACCAAATATCATAAAATATGAATATAAGCCTATAATAATCTTTGCATTTGAACCAAAATCACATCAAAATTTGAATCCATATTGAATAATGTCAAGAAGAGGAGGAGCATATTTAATTTCTTCAAAGTATTATGATATACTATGTTTAATAATATAGCTATTAATTTATTACCAGAAAGGATTAATATGTTTTTCAAAGAATTGTTGTACTAAAATGTGTTTTCAAAAGAGAAAGCAATGTATAATATAAACAAGAAAAGTGACAAGAAAAAAATAACTAATAAATATTCTCACATTATTTTGTTATGAATTTTTTTATAAAATAAAAAAATTATATAAAAACCTGCCTAAAATATTAAATTTAATCTTAGCAATACAATTACATTACAATATATGTACAACATAGACATACTAGGTATTAGGAATATTAAATATGAAACAGATCTGTCATAGGTAAAAATCAGATAAAAATCAATATTTTACTGTTGTTAAATCTACCAATTACCGAAATTTTCTAACGGCCAAACACTATAATGGCAATTGGCTCTTTATATCATTTAATGATATAAATCTACTTGCATGGCTCTATTTTATAATCAAAGAAAGGCAGGCTGAAAGAAATCACTCAAGTTTTCCAAGGCCAAAGGATTAGCCTCAGCCAGGTTTCAGCCCCTAAACTGTACTCTCTCAGGCCTGTCGTCTTTCTACTATTTCACTGCATACTCTATGAGGCAGTATTTGCGCTTTTCATTAATTACCACATCTGTATAGTCAATGCTCACTACAGAAACATTTAATGCAAGATACAAGAAGTATGACAGTCTCACCTGTATAAAGTTAAAATGTATGTGTTTATGATGCACAATAAAATTATAAAAAAAGATGTTAGTCCTGAACGAATATTGTGGATGTCCATGATGTCAGTTTAACAAAAAGCCAAACTGTGTACAGTCTACTTCCACAGCAACAAACGATGCATTTGTGTTTACATGTTTGAATATATTTGTACAAGGAAAGAGCAGGTAGCAGAATGGGTCACTTCAGTCTGGGGTGGGTTAGACAGGCGTGAGGTAGGAGATTAGGGTGGGACAAATCTGGCAAACAACTGGGGGGAGGGGTCAAAGTTCACAGAAACCCAGAGGACCCGCACAGAGCCCAAAATGACTGTGCAGCTCCTGAGCACTACTGAACCAATCAGAAAAATGCTATTTTCAATCCTTCCTTTACATCTGGCAGGAATCCAAGCAAGTCTCTTACTGGGACAGTTTAGATCTGCCAGGACACCAAGTGAATTTTTGATAAAACAAATGTCCCATGCCTTATTTGCATCAGGGGTAAGCCAATGCAGGAATTTTGGATAAAAAAAGACCCTTTTTTTCCTTTTTGGCCTGTCTGTTTCAGGTTGACCTTGAACTCCCTATGTAGCCCAACTTGGCCTCGAACTCACACTGATCCTCCTGCTTCAGCCTCCCAAGTGCTGGAATTACAGGCATGTGCTGCCATGGCTGGCCCTCCTTTCTCTTATACTCAGGAGCACCATGAGGATAAGTCTGCTCTTATCCTGTAGGAACACTCCTCCACCTTGAATAAATGTCTACCTTCTCTGACTTTTCTCGTCCAGCTTTTCATTTGGTCCCCATAGGACCTTCCACCCAGCAACAGCAAAACGATGAGCTTTGACGTACCTCGTGCACGTGCACACACACAACTGTATCACTCGCTTTTCCACAAATCCACATTATTTCCCACAAACCCACATCATTTTCGAAAAATGAAAATGAAATTTTAAAATGAAATCTTAAAAATGCAATATTAATAGCATTTGAAAGTTGCATTAATATTACCCAAAAATGTCACCAAATATACAAAAATCACATAACATATTATCAGCATTCCAACTAAGTATTTGAAATAGTTTAACTTATTCTTTATCTGTCAATCTTGGACAACAACCAAATTGAACTCTCCACTGAAATCATACTCATACTGTCGCATTAAGGGGTCCATCTGGGATCTAAACCTGTCCTGAGGGAATCAGAGAGAGCGATCCAGGGTTGGGGACAGAGGGTTTGTTAAAGTCCTCAATGTGTTAAAGTCTACAAAGCCTAGGACTCTAAATCTGGGAGCATCTAAGCCACCCAGCAGCTTGATCTTGTATTATAAGAATGCGTTCACTCAAACCTTTTCAATGCACTTTCCACCAACAGTTACAAGGGGTAAGTGTCGGTGTTTTCTGTTTCTTGTTAATTTCCTGAGAAAAGGCTCTACAAAGTAGAGAAACTTCAAACAGGAACGTTGAGTAGGTATGTAAAATATGTCATTATGTTTACGGCCTCCAACCCAGAGAAATCCTAATAGAATCAAGAAACGAACTTTAAAGCAATGTGTCACACTTTGCTTCTCCCTGTAATTCTTTGTTTTTTGTTTTCATGAGTCTGGTTCTGTGGAGAGAAATGACGACACTTGCCAGAGCAGATAAGAGCTTATATAACAAATCAGTGAAGGTGGGAACGTGTAGGAGGGGAAGTAAGAATCTTTGTAAGACAGGCAGCACTTACTGGCCAGCAGTGACTTCTCCAAACTGTTTGTGAGTGCCCTCCAGGTGTTCGGAGGGGCTCGCCAGGCTTTCCCCGGCTTGAGGCAAACCCACCCGCAGAAGGAATGCTTACTCAGCTTCTAGGGTGAGTGTAAAGTAAACTACTGCCACTCGTTAGACTGTTCCCTTTCCCGCCACAAACACTTCTCTCTGTTTAGGCACCACTTTGGTCTCACCACGCCATGCTGAATTACTTTACTTCAGAGACAGTTTGCGGATGGAAGCTAGCTAGGCCCCTGGTCTTTCCGGCTGACACCGTCACATCTTCAAAACAGTATTCCAAGCCACAGAGGCTCAGCTCTGAAAGAGGCCAAAGGCTTTGAAACTTACGTTGTCCTGCCTTGCTTGAGAGATGAACTGTTGCAGAGAAGCGCTCTTCTCATCTATTTAAACAAATGCTGCAGAAGGGAGTGAGTGTTCAGCAAAGGAGCGCTCCTCTTGGTGAAGGCAGATGGCTCCAGCTGCACCATGTAATAGGCTCAAAATGCAATGCACTGGCCTCTACCCAGATGGACACAACCCAGTGATGGTGCTTTGAAAGTGGAATGTCCTCTGTGGGTTGTGCGGAACTTACTGGCCTCGGCTTTATCCATGTTTACAGGGCGCTCAGGATGAAGAAGGCGCAGCGTGAGGACGCATAAACACATTCAAAGGCAGCTTTTTCATAAGCTTCAACATACAAGGACAGCAAGAAGTCACGGGATACAGTCCAAAACCTGAATGTTTCATGAAAGGAGAAGCTCAAAGGGAGAGGTTCTCCAAATATTATAGGCAGCTAAGTCAGACAGAGAAAAATTAATATACAGTCAGGGAGGGACTGGGCTCTCAAGGAAGTCAGAAGAAAGAATAAAACAATTAGATCTGTGGCTGGAGGAGACCAGGTCTCAAGATAAAGATGCAATGGCCGGCCTACATGACTCCCTAAGGGCCAAGCAGTAACTTGGGAACTATAATTAGCATCACCTGGTCCAGGAAGTCCAGACAGGCATCAGTTGCCCAGGTGGGGGACCAGAACATCCAGACCCATCCCTTCCCAAAATGCTTTTGTTCTTTCCATGTACCCTTGCTACATGACCGCTTCCCCTATGGATCAATATTAGCTAAACAATTAGCTGACTGCACCTACATTGCACCCACATGCCCATTGTACCCACGTTGTGACTTCTCTGTATAAATTACCCCTGACAAAGGTCCTCTGGGGCCACCTGCTTCCAGGACCCCTCCAGTCTCTCAAGAGCGCTCTCCCAATAACCCTTTCCCATTCTTAATCCCTGTTGTTCTTTGGAATTCACTCCTTGATTTCAGGGTACATGAACTCAGCACATCTGACAACTATCACGTTGGGAGTTATGTTTCTCCTATATCACAAATGTGGCAAAGGAAGAAAAAATAAAATAAAGTGGTAGAGGAACTGCTTATTCAATAAATTGAACAGTTCCGATCTAAATCTATTGCTTAGTAGCATCCAGTATTGGAAATGCTGTCTCCTCTGGGACTGATGCTCTCTTTCCAACGAGATATTTAGGAAGATTAGCATGCTGCTACCAGAGGGACAGCATTAATAAAAAAGACAAACATAGGCGCAAAATAACATTATGAATGAAAATTGAAAACTGAACAGATATTTAAAGTACGGTCTGCCTTTATTGATTTGTTTTATTAAAATATATTTTAAAATTAGATTTAAGGAAGTTCTTCAAATCTCAGAGAATAAGTTTTTTAAGGTACATACAGGAGAGTTTTAGAAAAGCTTCAGTTTTGTCTGAAGATGTTAAAATACACAGATGATTCTGCAGAGAAGACAAGTTCAAATGTGAAGCAGTAATGATCTTGAGAAAATGCCAGGAGATGAAAGAGATTCTTTGGCACTTTGGGGGAAAAAACAACTATTTTTCTTGGTACATAATATGTAGCATCTTTTTATGTAGCTTACAAAGGAAAAAGTTCTTTGGTTCCTGGAGTGAGCGCTTGATATAAAGCTTAGTTGGCTGTCTCGTTGAAAAGCACCGATTATAGCTAGTGTAATTAAAATAATTACAAGAGAAATGGGTACAAATCCTTACCATGATGTAACTTTAAAATGGCATTTTTAGGAAAATTTGAGGAAATTAGGCATTCACACACACATTCTTAGGCCATTTAGACAAACAACTTCTATTTTACAAAAGTTAGTTCTAATGCTGCAAGATGTTACAGTTCGAACAGCGCCACCAATACATTTCTTCGTGAGAGATCAAATTTGAAAGAATTAAAACTCAAATCCAGCTTAGCGTCTTGGAATGAGTCTTTCAGAATCCCCCTCGCTGCCCATCGGGAGAGGCTCTGGGAAGTGGGAGAATGTGTGGAAGCTGGAGTTATGGCGACTGTTGGTGTTGAGTTAACCGTGCTGTGTCAACATGACTCAGATTGCAAGCCAGCCTTCCGGACTGACAAATAGCGGTTTCTAAGAATAAACATGTTTTCTTCCCATCTACTCAGTAAAAGCAGGAGACACTCTTGGATTCACATTTTCTTTTACACATTCTAAAGAACACAGGGAAAGAAAAGTGCCCATTTTTATTGATTGTTCAGATAACTTCGTTGTGCTGGCCTCACTAAATTTCTTTGCTAGGTTGCAACGGTAGTTATTTTTTGCTTGTGTGGGCCCAGACGCCATTCTTAGTAAAGACTCATTTGTAGTAGACAGATCCCCTGATCTCACACTTGGTAAAGAAGTGGCAATAAGAGACCTGCCATGAAATTAAATGACTTTGAGAATCCTAACAGATGATCTGAGACTGACCTGGGTTTACGTCACCAGTGACCTTGCTGTGGAGGGGGGGCCTCTTTGGTCATAATTACAAGAAAGCTGTCAGGTGAGGTGATCACCCTTAGCACAAGAGAGACTGGTTTTATATAACTGAGTTCCTGAGGTAGGATAGAAGAAATAAATGGTAGAAAGGGGACAAGGAAATCATAACTGAAACTTGTACGCTTAAAAAGACTGGAACTGCCAGGACCTACTAGTCCAAGCTATCCGAGGTGATCCACATCAGCATTCCTTAAATCTAGGCTCCTTCCCTTCCAAGCCAGCCTACCCCAAATCCCTCAGGAATACTGAAAGTCCATAATTAGGTTAATCGAGAAAGTAAGGAGCAGGAAATTGATCTAAGATAAAGGAAGAGGTTAAAAGAATCCAAAGAATGTTTAAAGTACCTATTAAAAAAAAAAAAAAAAAAAAAACTGGACCTTTTACCTGTAAAATGGTACCCTTCTTGACGAATGGGTGACTTTTCTTGGGCATTCCATTGCTTCAAGGGACATGCCTATATTCTCTTTTCCAGGAAATAATGAGCTTCCCTCTTGAGTGCCCACACTATTTCTTTGAGTGTGTTCCCTTTGATTTCTGCCTAACAAAAACCATTCCCATGCCTCTTACTGACTAGTCCATTTTCCTTCACAGGAGCCAGTAAACCTGCAAACATTCTATGTCCAAGGTAGGTTAGGTTCCTTTTCTCAGCTTTGGGAACCTCTTTAGACCCAGGTGGTAATATCTCTATTTCAACAACACTGAAAAGTTCAAGGCAATCCCCATGGAGGACCAGAAGGTGCCAGCAGCTCACACTCCCCATTGCCTTCCAGAACAGACCAGAGAAGTGTTTTCCCTCATTTTTAACTATATGAGAGGTCAGAGATGGAAAAAAGGAAGGGTGAGTATGGGAGAAGGGGCCTAAGGCAAACTCAACTTAACTGTTAAGAGCCCAGACAGAATACTTTTTAAAATACACCCTGGGCTTGGACTTTCTGCAGGGAGCTACTAGTAAGACTGAATTTTTTTCCCTGGCAATGAAGTATACTATGCCTCCTCAGATATTACAGAGCATTATAAAGGGTTACATGCAAATGTAAAATAAACTGCTAAATATTCAGAAAATAAATTCTTCTGTGCACATAGCTGTTTTCTTGCTTCATTGTAACTTGGACTTCAGAGGATTGAATTAACAGTAGTGGTTATATATCACTAAACTCTTCCTGCTGCCAACAGAGACGAGTTCCCTAAGTGTCCATTTAATTACGAACGAACTTACACAGAGAAGCCAGTGTGATGGAAGTGGGAATCAAAATTAGAAAGCCAAATGAAGTCAGCCATCAGATGCTGATTTTCCTGTTTCCTGCGTACTACAGGGACACTGTATAGATTGGAGCTCTTTATGCAGCATTTATGTGACTTGTGATTGCTTTTCTGCAGACTGCATTATGACTGCATTGTGTATTTATGCTGTGTTAGCCGCTCTTACAGCATGATTCATAAAATCAGGACAGTGGGTTCCCCCAACTCTAATTATTGTAACTATTTCAACCATCTGAAAAGAATGAGGAGAATGACACACAGTGATTATCTTATTATTTGATCCCGAAGCAAGCACAGGTATTTCCAATAACTCCCTAAGTGGTCGTGCATGGTAGGAATTTAAGGAGGAACACTTTTCTTTCATCTCTCCGACCTAGCATAGTTGTCTTGAGTGATACCGAGATGAAAAGCAACTTCCTGACCCAGAGGATATCATAGCTCAGTGAACAGTAGCTTATAATGGCAGCATATTATACTGTGCTTTTTACCAAAGATACAGCATTAGAGATGCCTTGTGGATATCTTTTCTCATCAGGCTCCCCTCATCTAAGTAAGGCTTCCAAACACTTATGCCTTCTTCATCATTGTCTCTTACTGACCTTAATTTTTAACCTTATGCACAACACATTGTAATTAGACATTTATTTTCCATATACATTGCAGAAAGCATGATACCCTGGCATGTGGCAGGTCATTGAGAAGAAACATCAGCAACAGTGGTTACAGGAGGCTTCCCACATTAGACAGGGAAATTCTTAATACCTGGCTGTGAGCGCCAAAGAGTTCCCTCATATCAGTAGCACTGTCCTGCCTCTCCTCCTCCCCAGAAAGCTACCTGATGCTTCTTCTGGAACTAAGTGGTACCTAGGAGGATGTTTTATAGAACCCAGCTGTCAACACTGATCAGAATTTAGGAGCTGGATCATTGAGCAAGCAGCTCCATGGAGCTAAGTGTCTGAATGGACAGCTCACGATGGAGAAAATAAAAATAATGAACATGGGAATGCATGCATCAAAAGATGTCAAGGGAGTGCTAATAAAACACACTAGAATCTCTGCTTCCATCTCCAAAATCTTTTGGAAAGCGTAACAACTAACGCTAATAAATTTGAGTTAAAGTGAAGCAGGTATACTGACCCACTGAAAGTCAAGACTTTTGAAATGACAACAAGAAGCAAGAGTGATGGGCCATTGACCCACTCCTTTCAATTAATACTGAGACAATTCAAAGAAAATTTAAAATACACACAAACAGCATTTATTAGATGTGTGGAAAATATCTAAGTGTCCAACACTTAAAGTATGGTTGTGGTATAAAAATGTGATAAAGTTAGCCTAGTCAAAGATCGATCAAATGAAATGAATACTGAGGAAGGGACACTGTCAACCACAAGTGGAATATAAAATAATATGTGTTGGCTGTGAGGAAAAAGGAACTTCTCCACTGTTGGTGGGAGTGTAGACTGGTTCACTCACTGTGGAAATCAGTGTAGAAATTCCTCAAAAAACTAGGATGAGAGGTCCCATTCAGCTCAGCTATTCCCCTCCTTGGTATTTTTCCAGAAAAACTAAAAACCTCATACCATAGTGATATATGTGCACCTATGTTTATAGCAGTGCAATTTGTAATAGCTAAATCTTGGAAACAAACCAAATGTCCATCAACTGAGGAACAGATAGAAAAGATGTGGCATTTTTATACAATGGAGTATTACTCAGCTATAAAGAAAGATAAACTAGAGGCTTTTATAGGTAAATGGATGCAACTAGAGACCATACTCATTAGTGAAATAAATCAGATTCACATTTGTAAACATCGTATTTCCTCCCTAGTATAAGAACCTGAAGGAGTAATTAAAATCTGAAAGGTACAATAGATACTGTGAAAGGGAAAAGAAACTGCTCAAATAGGAAGGAGCAACTGGGATGAAGGACGGGAGAGAAAAAAGAAAGATGGAAGAGGAAAAAATATGTATATGTATACACAGGATAGCTAGGATAACTGTACTACTAATATCTGTTGGTTTATTGAAAGGAACTGTTAATGTGTAATTGTTTGATCAATCTTTCATGCCTATATCTGGTTATATGTGCAACCATTTTAAAAATGACATTGTGTAGTTAACAACCATTGTTAATATCCTATCACCATGTTTTGAAATTCTGTATCATTTTTACTGCTCTCTATGCTGTTTTGTTTATGTATTTGTTTTTGTTATGTTGGTTTTTTAAAAAAATGGAAAACAGAATTTTATATTTATATATAAGGGTAGCTGGAATAAGTGTATTGCTGTCTGTAGTTTACTGAGAGGAACAATCAATGCTTAAAATTTTCTTTTTTCTTGACCAATTTTACATGCTTGAATTTAGTAAATAGAATGACTGATCTGAAAACAATATGCAATATAAGAACCATTGTTGAACTCCTACCATTTTGTATGGTAAAGCTCTGCATCATTTCCAATTTTCTTATTATTATTATTTTTTTACTTGTTATTGTCTTTGATTGTTTGATCAATCTTACATTCTTATGTCTAATGGACTGAGCAACTTCGTTGAAGGTAACAGTATGTAATATAGCAACCACTGTAAATTTCTATCATTTTGTCTTGAGGTCATGTGTCATTTTTGATGTTTTTGTGTTGTTTTGATTTTGTCTTCATTGTTTTTTTGTCAGTTTTTTAAATTTTTAGAATAAAAAATAAAATAATATGTGTTATATATGTTCATTCAAGATCTGCTCATTAAATACCTAGTACACACAGACACTATTTTAAGAACAGAAATGTGTTAGCAAACACAACAAATTCTCTTTCCTTCTCAAGTTTTTATTCTAATTGCTAAGATAGACAATAAACCAATAAAAAAATGATGGTGGTCTTCTACCAAAGGTAATGTAAATTCAACCTACAAACATGTTTATAAACAAAAAGTAAAATAATTTTGTTCCCAAAGTAGAACCTTTTAAAATTTTAACACTTGTTTCCCAAAAAGGGTGCATGAATTACTGATAATATAAAAATACTTAAGAATATCTATTTCAGGAAGGTGAATTCCAAAAAAAATCTGTTTCTTAAGATAACAAGGATGAAGCAAGCATGTCTGACGTCATCTATAGGGTCCTATCTACTTTTTCCCTCTGTCGATTTTAGCAGTAAATTTACATGGATGAAGTAAATTGGGAATCGTTTCACTTACTTGGCCTGTGTAAGTGCTTTGAGTCTGCCCCCTCACACGGCAGGTCACCCCCATGTGACCAGAGCCTTCTTTACATCCCACCGCTCCTGGCTCAGCCTGCACAGTGCTCCCAGAGTTCAGCAACTTCACACTCTGTCCTTCCTGGGAGACAATGAACTAGAGGTCTTTGTATTTCTGAGGTACATATGGAGGTCATGCTGGCTGTTGTGCCATGAGCAATAGTCCTTTGTCTCTACTCTGGAGGTTTCATGTGCCTTCTGCCAAAGTCCACAAGCTTGTATCAGGCTAACTGGCCAGTTTGCAAGAAGTAGAGTGAAAACTCAGGTTTTCACAGCTCCCGATAGTCCTCCACTCCTACCCTGGCACCATGGACCACCATCCTTACTATATTAACTTCCTATCAGGTCTCCTGCCTCCACCTCGTTTCTGCATATGGCAGCCAGAAAAATCCACTGAAAACAAAATCAGATAAAGCCACTCCTCTGCTTAAGGCCCTCCATAAGCCTCCCATCTTTACAACGTCCAACGAAGCCCAGAGCATCTGGCCACCCGCTGTCTTCCTCCCTGGGCGCCTTAACATGCCTTTCCTCTACCTGCAGTGCCTTCTTCGGTCAGATCATTCCTTCACCTCTATGCAAGCTGCTACTTAGATATCACTCTCTCAACAAAGTCTTCCCTGAGCGCTCCAGCGAGCACTGCAATCACCCTTTTGCACGCTTAGCCCCTTGCTCTGCTTTTTCTCTGTATCATTTTTTGCGTTTCCTAAGAGCTTGCACCATGCGGCATTTGTTTCAGTTTCTATCTCCTGGGGCTAGAATGTGAGGGCCATGAAGGCAAAAACTTTACTGTCTTCCAGTTTCCCCAATACAGAACAAGTCCTGGAACACAGCCAGTGCTTAATAAATTCTTGTTAAATGACTGAGAGCCAACTTCTCCTCAGGAGAGGCTCTGTCTCTTACTGATGACGTCACGTGACGCAAATTGGATCGCCTCTGTGAAATACAATTTCCTGATTGCAAAAAGAGAATTATCCTCTTTGCATGATTGCTGGTTGGCTGGACAAGATTAAGTACACAGGAAAAGCACCTAGTATTTAATTAATAACATTTCTACTTAAGATGTCGGTGAAATATATATTAAATAGCCACTCAGAGTTAATTGATTCCACACCAGTGATTTTGGTATCATCAGAGGAAAGTTGACAGTGATTTTATATATCACTAATCACATCTTTCACCTGTATGTCCTCAGCACAGAGCCCAGTTTCTAGCAAATACTAGTCACTCAATAACAGTGTGTTTTTAAATTCTTTCATTATAAAAAAACTAGTAAAGAAAATTTGGAAAATATAGAGAAGTATCAACTCAGTAAAAGTTCTGTCACAGTAACATGGTCGTCACTACTATTTTATTGTATTTTCTTCAGGATTTTTCCCATGACTATTTTTTGATTATTATAATGTACATATATTTTTATGTCCTGCTTTCACTTACTTTTTTGATATAATATTTTTTCATATCGCTACTTTGTCTTTCCAACCATTAGCTTTTGACACTTGCATCATTTTGTCAAGTAGATGTACCATAGTTTACTTGAACATTTTCTCATTATTGGAGATTTAGGTGATTTCCAACTGTTCACATCAATATATTTTAAAAGATATAAAAAGACAGAGAAAAAAAACCCTGCTTTCCATTTCTTCCTCCACTCTCTCTACTCCCACTCCTCTTCTAAAATACAGCAGAGCACGTCTGACCCTTTTGGGGAAAAAAGGAACTGAATTCCTCTACTCATTTGCAAGAGAACCCTTCTGAATAATTCATGAGTACATAAAGATGAAAAAGTTATGCATCATCTCGCTGATTATTAACATAATACAGCCAAATGAAACATTATCCTAAAAAGTCACCTAATTGCAGCTGTGAAAATGAGACTCTGAACGTTTTAGAAAGAAGTCATATTTGAGATGTAAATAAATACATTTCAAAATTATTTTAAGACGCTGCCTGGTGCAAATTCTTCCTTGGAAATGATGGTTTAGAGGGATTTTTCCCCACAAAAATGAGAAATCAGCCCTTCCAATTTACTAAGTTAGTGAATAATCTAGAGAATAATGTAGGGAACTTCTAGAATATGTATAAATAAAAGGTAACATTAAACCACCTAGCTTCTTGTATATAAAAATGTTGGCAGCTTTTTTTTACATTTTCATTAGATCGTATGAGAAATTACTCAAATGAGGATATGGAAACTGTGTGCTAATTACTCCAATTCCCCAATAATATTTGATTATATAATTCCCAACTAGGTGTACCGCTTACGTCAAAGTGGAAAATATAAAGAAAGAAATAATGTAAGCATAAAGACATTTATTTTACTCATAAATAGGCAAAGCACAGCAAAAAGAAAAGGAATGGAGCCCTCCTAATAGATTCTTTGCGGGTTGCTAAGTGCACGTACGTCTCCACAGTTCAGAAGACCTAGCAGTTGTTTTCCCTGCAGACTCCCTACCCCTGTCACCATCACTAGCTCCTCCCTTCCTGTCTCTGCCAGCTGCTCCCAGGCCTGCTGTGAGCTGGGTATGTGGTTACCTCCTAAATTTTCTTTTACAATTCTCCTGTGTTCAAATTCCTACTTCCTGGATTCAATAGCTTCATATTCTTGGTTTCTCCTTTTATTTTGGTTAAAGCAATCCCTCCACTTGTTAAATCATTCCTCCAGTTTCTGTCAAGAGGGCCAAAGCACTGAGTACTTGCATATCTGAAAATGTCTATATTGTACCATTGAAATTACTTGTTTAACAGTTTGGTGGGGTTCATACTCTTTTGAAGGCATTTTTCCAATCTGTTTCAGCATCTATTTTTGCTTGGGATTGAGAAGCCTATGCCGTTTAGACTTCCACCCCACCTTCTGCAACGCTTTGTTCTTCCAACAGCAGAGCCTCCAGAAGGGACCAGGATGAAGCAGCATACTTTAAGTCTAGTCACCTCCTCGTGTCTTTCTGTATTTCAAAGAATTTTGATCCACTCCTTTCTCCTTATGAAATAATTATTTTATCCCCTTATTGCTTTTCTTCTACGAAGTGTTGGAAAAAAGACCATCCTTATTCTTCAACTGATGGTCTCTTAGGCTTTGTAAGCTCATCTCACCTAACCCACTATTCTATTCCTCTCTTTTAGATCTAGAGCCCAAACAATAAGTCTCCAGTAGCTACTTTTCTTTGTTGATCTCTCCTAAAAGTACTACACACTGTATCGGACATCAAAACACTTCATAATGTTCCATCATGGTTTGTCTTCTATGTCATACAAGCTAAGCATAAGCATCTCATTACAGGGTTAAAGATTAATGCTTCTTGTGCAGTCCCACATTGGCTAAAACAGGTGATCACAGGCTTTCTTGTGTGTTTTAGTGTGCTTGTAGGCCACTCAGAGAACTTGTTTAAAATGAAGATTCTAAAACTTCATCTCAAAAAAGTTGAATCTGACTGCAGCGGGGTCCCAGGGTCCCAGGGTCCCAAGATCTTTAGTCCCAGGGCCCGCCTGGATATCAACAGACATACAACCTCATATGATTCCCATATAGATAGTCTTGGACCACAGTGTGAGAAGCATTATCTAAGCACAGTCTTACATACTTGTTCAATAAGTTGATTTGTTGTTCTCCTCAGGTTTTACCTTCAAAATGTAGGAATTCTCCTTTCCCTTAATATGCCATGATGAATCTGACATCCCTAAATTTATGAGTCTTTTCTGTAGAATTATACTATACTTGCCAAAAGTCATGCAGTAAAAGGTAAGCCTGTGATAAATTGCCAATGCTACTTTCCTGAAAAATGCCATGAGAAGTATAAATTAGGCTTCCTTGGAGCAGGTGACATAGAATGGGTGAAATTTTAATGGGTAAAATTTTAAAACATTTCTACTTCAGGGGTAAGAGGAAGGAAGAGCCAGAAAAAGAGTTGAAACATATTTATTATAATACCAAATCATATCTGTTTTTGGCTACAGTTGTCATCAACTAGCTTTATTTTATGTATCTAGATTATAAAATATGGTTATTTAAAATATTTTATAGTTTAGCTCTCAAGAATTTCAACCCAACAGTTTTGCTGCATTTTCTGAGCAGGTGTTTAGAAATATACACACTGCCCTCTACTGCTAACTTTGTTGTCTTCCCAGTCCTACTCCTTCTCCATTGACCTCATAATTTTCTGTTTTCTTTTCCTTTTTTTTTGAGACAGGGTCTCACTTTGCAGGGCAAGGTGGCTTTCAACTCACAGCGATTCTCCTGCCTCGGCCTCCCAAGTGCTGGGATAACAAGTACGCACCACCACACCCAGCTATCATGGTAATGTACTCAGCTAAATTAAAATTAATAGTAGCCATATTTAGGTAATAAAAGTGTTTTTGCTGAAAAACAGGGCTCAGGTTTCCACAGAACAAAAATTTGATCTCTGTGGCATATTGCTTAGGGAGTTTGACACTCTCTTGATGAGGAGGCTAGAATTAAGTTACTTAGAGGAATCATTTTAGGTTTTGAGTTTTCTGTCTCCACTTCTTTGCCCCATTTTTCTATCTCCTTCATTGGTTTGCTTGGATTTTTTCCAACCCTTATATTTTTCATGAAATTCTTTCTAATTCCTTTAAAGTTAAAATGTAAGTATTAAGTAGAAAAATATAAATCTGTAAAGGGACTTTGGAAGTTTTGGTGTTTTGTTTATTCTGTTGTTTAGTTTGCCAGAAAGCAATCCTACTTATAAGCCCTAGAACCCATTTTGGAATTATCATTTTTTAAAAGTATAATGCAATTTTAGGTAAACATCTCACTACACAGAGAACATCTAGACATTGTCATTAATAATGTTAACCCAATAAAATATGAAATTTACACATTTTGCTTTTCTTTTCAAGTTGGAATACACCAGTACGTATTGTACTGGTGTCCTAACAACTACTTTATTTGTTGCGATATTCAACCAAAAGGTAGATTGCTATAGGTGACATATTCTTCAGATAGTTGTACTTAATTACATCATGCTTAGAATTGAATGGATTTAATTTAGAAGATTCTTTGTCATATAAAAATATTCAATGTATGATATCAAAAACCACTTCTATAAAAGAAGCCCAAAGGGTACATTTTTGGTTTTAAATCTATAGTAAATTATTTTGATGTGGAAACACATGAAAACATTAATAAGTATAATATACAGGGCTTATATATTGTGATGTAAATTTGAACTGAGTGTATTGGGAATTAAAAGTTCCTTAGTTTAGTACAGTGGTATCTCAGTTCATGTACTTAATTCATTTCGCAGTTCTGATTACAAATCATATTGGTCATGAACTGAATCAAATTTCACCATAAGGTTCAGTGTAAATAAGGTTAAACCATTCTCAACCATATGTAATTTTAACCACAAAAATAAGAAACAAAATATAGTACAGTACAGTATGGAGAGAGAGAGAACACTAACCTGACGTAATTCATTACTGCCCTGCACATTCTGGTTACCTTCATTACCATTCTGCACGTTCTTTGTACCACCATACTTGCTCTGCGCTTTCTTTGGAGTCAAGCTGCATTGAATAATACTGTACAGTTCTGTATGTGCTAAAAAGCACACAGAAAACTTCACAGGAAGTGTGCACAGGTCCATCTGAGACTGTGAGCTAGACTACAGGAAGCCACAACCACGTGTCAGAGCGGAGAAGATGACTGCTATCATGTTTGTCGCCCAGTACGGACTTGCCAAATGGAAGAAGAATTTAGCCAAACCCTTCTGTTAGGGAACCACATTTTTCATGAACAAAAGTGTTCGTGAACAAAGGTGTTACTATATTAGGACAAAAATATCATTCAGATGTTAAAAACTTACATATATTTAACTAGAATGGATGGTACTAATTTGTGTAGGTTTAGATGGGCAGATGAGAGATGTATCAGATTTTTTTTTTTTAAGAAAGTATTTTTCTAATATTTTTAGGCCTTGGAATTAAGACTAATTAAGTAAAGTGTTCCTCGGTATATTCTGGCTTTCTTAGACACATTGAAAGAAAAGTCAGTAATAATTACAAACATTGTTTAAGCTAGCTGAAGACATTTATACTGCAGTAATAAAACAATCCTCAAATCTCAGAAGTAGCTTAAAATAATAAAGGTTTACTTCCTGGTCTTATACCATTTCTTATTTCGGTTAACTGCCACTTTGGTCGGTGTTGTTTTCATTGGCTGTGGAAGCAGACCCTATTGGAACATTACTACCTTAATAAAATCCACTGAAGAACGTGGGAAACTGCACAGTGGCTCTTAAAGTTTCTACTCAAAATTGACCTATATGGCTCCTCAATTTCCTAACTAACAGAAGTCACACGGCAAAAGCTGCTACCAGTGCGCGGGGATTGTATAATCTTCTCGCAGGAAGAAGAACCAAGTATTTTAAACAATAATTCCACTAGGCTTCATCATCTTGTCATTTCCATCTCTTTTATATGAAAAATAATCTCATTGTCTACTTAAAAATAAATTGGTCTCATCCATGGTATCATGTCAAAGTCCAAAAGATTGTAATAGTCTCTCTACGAAGCACAAATGTGATTACTTTGATCCAGAAACTTACAAGCTGAAAAAGGCAAGTGATCTAACGCTACAAAAATCCAACACGCAAAAGTGAAATAAAGCCAGGCGCGGTGATGCATGCCTGTTAGCCTCCCAGTGTGAGGCAGAAGCACCAGGATTTCCATGAGCCAAAGGCCAGTCAGGGCTACAGGGTGAGTTCAAGGCCAGTCTGCACTGCATAGTGAGATCACGTCAAAACCAAAAACATGGAGTACAAGCAGGATGGGCCCTTCCAGGAATATGCTCCCATTACCGAAAAAGGAAGAGATGTAGGCACAGTAGTCATTAAGTGATGCATGTTCTGAATTCTTGTAGACATCACCAGAGCCTTTGTTAAAGAGATTATTTGTATTAGTACACGTTTGCAGTACATAGAGAACACATTCAGTTTGGGTAGTTTGTACACGCACTTGTTTCATTCTGCCTCACCTTCCCATGTGCCTCTCTCCCCCTCCATGTCCAGTCCCCTTCCCATTTGGAAGAGACCTACCTGCCACTTTCCCATTGCCTGTCTTTACTATACTCTTTATTCACACTGCAGATTTCTCATATAAGAGAAACCCTGTGATATGTACATCTGATTTATGTCACTTAGCAGTGTTGTCTCAAAGTGCATCCGTTTTCCTATGAATGACTCAAGTTTATCCTTCTTTACAGCAGGACAGCTGCATTGTGTACCACATTTTCTTTATCCATCCATCTGCTGATGGACATAGAGGCCACTTCCAAGATTTACCCACCATGAATTGTGCTCCTGTAAGCATGGATATGCATGTATCACTATAAAACAAAGTCTTTAACTCTTTCAGGAAGATACCTGGAAGGGCAATAGCTGGGTTGAATGGAATTTCTAATTTAAGCTTTTTAAGGAATCCCCATACTGATTTCCTTAGTAGTTATATTAGTTTACATTTTTAACAATAATATGCAAGGGATCCTTTTTCCTCATTCACAGAAGTATTTGTTATTATTTGATTTCTTGATGATAGCCATTCTTTCTGGAGTAAGATGGACTCTCAATGTTGTTTTAATTTACATTTCTTGGGTTGAACATTTTTTTCATGTATTATCTATATATACTTCTTCTGAGAAATGTCTATTTATTTCATTTGCTCATTGCTGATTGGGTCTTTTATTCTGGAATTCTACTTTTTTGTGTTCTTTATGTTTTTTAGATATTAGTCCTCTGTCTAAGGTAAAAAAATAAAACTGTCCCTCTAAAATCAGGAACAACGCAAAGATGACTGTTATTACCACACTTGTTCATTGTACTTCTCAAAACACTAGCCAAAGCAATTAGAGAAGAGAAAGAAATAAAAGGGATCTGGATAGAAAAAGAGGAAGTTAAATTATTGTTATTTACAGGTGACACAATCCTCCACATAGAAGATCACAAAAAATTCACTAAAATACTTTTAGAATTAATAAATAAATTCAATTATTCTACAATTAATAACCAGTATCACAGCAGGATACAGTCAACACTCAAAAGTCAATAATGTTCCTATACACAGAGAGAGAAATTAGAGAAGCAATACCTTTCACAGTAGCATCAAAACAATGTAATACTTTGGAATTAACCTAACCAAGGAAGTAAAAGACCTCTACAATGAAAACTACAGTATGCTGAAAAAGGAGATGGAAGAAGATATCAGAAAATGGAAATATATCCCCAGTTCCTGGGTAGGCAGAGCCAATACACTAAAAATGGACATACTTTCAAAACTATTGTACAAATTTAACACAATCCAAATCACTGATACCATTAACTAGTTCCAAAGAACTAGAGAAAGAAATCCTAAAATTCATGTTGAACCAGAAGAGACCTAGAATAGCAAAGGCAAGGCTGGGGAACAAGAGCAAGCCAAGGGCATCACACACGGACTTCAAATTATACTACAACACTACAGTAATAAAAAGAGCATGGTATTGGTAAAAAAAAAAAAAAAAAAAAAAAAACAGACTTGTAGATCAATGATAGAGAATAGAGGATACAGAAACACTCCAAGCACAATCAGCTGCTTTGTCTTTGACAGAGGGGTCAAATATTTCCTCTGGAGGAAAGAAAACCTCTTTAACAAGTAGTCCTGGGAAAATAGATTATTCACATGCCAACGATTGAACGTAGACCCCTATCTTTCACCATCAACTAAATTAATATCTAAGTGGATTAAAGATCTAAATATTAAACAGAAACAATCTGCTAGAAGACAAAATAGATAAAACTCTTGAAGACATCTGCATAGGCAGACTTTCTAAATAGAACCTCAGTTGCATAAGAAGCACTACCAAGAATCAATAAATGTGATCAATTCAAATTTTTAAAATTCTGCACAACAAAGGAAACCACCAAAAGAGTGAAGAGACAACCTACAAAATGGCGGGGGAGAGAATTGCCACTACTCCTCAGACTAAAGACAAATATCTAGAATATATAAAGAACTCAAAATGATTAGACCCCCCAATTTAAAGACCCTCCCAAAATGGGCATCTGAAATCAATAGACTTTCTCTGTGATGAAGAAGTACAAATGACCAACAGATACATGCAAAAATATTCTATATATCTGGCCACCAGAGAAATGCAAATTAAAAGAATACTGAGATTACATCTCATTCCAGAAAGAATGGCTATCATCAAGAAATAACCAAATCAAATGCCGGAAAGGCTATGGGGAAGAAGGAACTCTTCTTCATTGTCGGTGTGAGTGTAAACTCGTACAATCACTATGGAAATCAGTATGGAGATTCCTCAAAAAAGTAAAAACAGAAATTCCACTTGACCTGGTACTCCTTTTCTAGGTATGTCCCCAATTGTTAAAAACATCATATCAGAGCTATGTATGCACATCCATGCTTATAGCAGCAGAACTAATAATAGCTAAATCTTATAAGTAGCCTATATTCAAGTGGTGTCAAGTTGCCTGTAGTGTCAGCTTGAAAAAGAAATGCGTGGTTGATTGGTTTAACCAAGTTCTGGGTGTCACCAGATGACTGACTCGCTGAAGAGGCAAGACCTCCCTGGGTATGGGCGGCATCAACCAATAATCTTACAGCCTGGATGTACCAAAGAACTCTCACTTCTGCTTCTTTGGAGGAGCTCCAGTCTTTACCACTGCCTTTGGATATCTGTCTCCAGACTTCCAGGGCAGGGTCTTCATCTTTCTAGCACAGACTCGTCAGTTTCTTGATATGGACTCGCACAGGACTCTGCACTGAGCTCCAGGGTTTCAACTTTTAGATCTTTTGTATCCCCAGCACACAAATGAACGTTTGCAGTCTTCCATGCTTGACTGACAGTGGCTATCATATGCCTACCTTGTATATCCTTTATGTATCATATGCACATATATATTTTATATATTAAATCTGTTCCTCTGGCTAACACTAACTGATGCACATCTTGAGATCATAATGTTAAGTGAAATAAATCAGACACACAAACTTAAATATTGCAAATTTCTCTTATATGAGAAACTCAAATCATGTATAAGGAGCAAAATAAAGACTGATAGTAGAAATTAATGAGATCAGTCTTTCTCAAATGGGAACAGGATCAATAGGCAGTGGGAGGGTGGAGGAAAGGGAGGGAAAAAATGTATGAAAAAGGCATTAAGATGTACTATGCATACACACCAACGCCACACGAGGAGTGTAAACATTATGTACCACAAGCAAGGACTGACCAAAAACATCACTCGTAATGTTATGCCAAAATATAGGAAGGTGAAGCCAGTACAATGAAAAATGATATTTTTAGTTTAGCTGTGTTAGGAGGATCACAACAAGATGATGAAATTGATTAAAGTTTTTACCTTCATGCTTTATTTCTGTCTTTGGTGGCCAGATTCTGCAGTGGCACAAGAGTCTCTGTCGTCTAGGGGACATATGTGGACAGGCTGATGTTATCTGAAAATATTGAAAAATAAAATATAAAAAGTCAGAAAGCACTTTTTGTTGTTTTCTGAGTGCGTCACCAGCCACTGCCATTCTGTGAATTGCTTTAGGACTTCACTTTGTCGGTCACATCATCGTTCACATAGCTTCCACGTGGTTGTGGTGGACTCTAATTTTTCTCTAGTCATTTTCCAGGATCCAGATACCATATCTTTTATTTGAACAATAGGGATTTTTGTGTTCTCTGACTTAAAATACCTTGCTGTGCAATGAATTTATGGAGATAACTATCTCTTAAGAAAAACCTTATGTTTCTTGGTTGAAAATTAATTTGGATGGTTTATTAAATAATATACAAGAGCAAATACTCCTTACTAAGGTATTTTTCTTGAGATAGATAGAGCCTTCTACCAGGTGGTCTTATTTACTCATTCATGGTCCTGGGCATTTATTCAGTAGTTATTGAACATCTCTTCCTATCTAGCACTAAGCTGTATTCTGGGAATATGCCCATTAACTCCCTAAGAGAAAAGGTGGGCAATTTCACAAGGTAGAAGGTTATATGACAAAGTCTTTTCTCACAAACCTGTCAACAATAGGTTGGCTACCTTCTCATATTATCTCACATCACCCTTAGTAGTCATTCTAGTAGCATGTCCATTCGAAAGTTATATACTTAATCTGCAAGTTCCTGGAAAGGTCAGGAATAAACACATGTTTAAGGTTTACTGGTGTATCCATAGCATTTACTATAAACTCATAATTTCTGAATGTATTACCTGAGGAAGAGAAAAAGGCTTGATTTTGAATTCTAGGGATCTTTAATATTTAAACGATGACTAGAAGAAAAGCTAAGGAGGCCACAGGAGTGAAGCAGCTGGAGTGGAGAATCTGCTGCCTGAAAGGTGCATCTCCATGGAAATGTTTCACCATCCCTCAGCTCTACTCACTGGGGACCAGGCAGTGCCATAAGGAGTCGTATGAAAACCTGAAACTGAAGGAGAAGTACGTATTTCTATGTATATTTGTTACAACATCTTCACATATTTTCAACTAGCTATAAAAAGTTATTAAAAGCCCTACAATTAACCACTCACTAGTCCAATTATTTAAACATTGGATGACCAAAAATGCATTTTTTCATTATTTTTATAAGATAATATGGTAAGGAATATGAAAATGAAAAGTTTATCAAATTTATTCAATGAAAGAATTAACTGTTTGAAATGCCACCTGCCTGAGTGATGCCTGGGATGATCAGTATGTAAACCAATGCACTGCCTGAGTGATGCTCAGGGTAAGCTGTGAAGTGGTCAGAATGCCTGTACATAAGGCTCTGTGTTGCTCAGTCTGTTTGCATATTATTGTCAGCCTCCATATACCTGCCTACTGGCAGGCTATGATGGATAAGTGACACCAGAGCCGAGGCCAATTAGAAATGACTATCCCCAAGCAGGTGTGCCATGGCATGAGAAACACCAATAGCCACATCATGTAACAGGAAGCACCAACAACCACAATGACTCCTGGGAAAAGATAGAAGCTGCATGCATTGGATTCCACACTCTGTCTGGGACCACCTGCCAACTTCTGACCAGCCCTGCAATTTGTTTCCTTTCAGCACAGAGCCACAAAAGTGGCCTGAGGGTGGATGAAGCCAATGTCCTTGAAAAGAAGTGAAAAACACAGTTTTCTACCTTTCACCTGAGAAAGTCACAAAAATAAGAGACCCATATAGGAGAGATGGGACGCACTTCCCCACACAACTAGGAGTTCTCTGCCCAATGTGGAACACCCCTGCTGCAAGGGCACACCTACCCACCAACTGCAAACTGGCTCTACATTTTGTTTCCACACAGCATGGGGCAGAAGAGGTAAGAAAGGACCAACTGACATAATCTTGGTTGAGGACAGCACTAAGGAGAGAAGGGAGCAACCAGACTCCATGACTGCAGACATTAAATCCAACAGCCCTTGCACCTCTGACCTCCAGCCTCTACCCAAAAGAGATGATCACATTCTCCATCTGCCCACAGAAGCAAGGACACACTGTGAAGTTTATTCTGGGGGAATAAACAAGGGGGAGTCTGGTGTAGGGAGTGCACCTCAAAAACTCATAGTCTGAGGACTACAGAAATTCCCAGTTCTTAAGAGAGCCTAACTGCACTCACATGAGAAAGCCAACCAGCATCAGAGGACTGGTGACCACCCCTAAGTGAGACAGCCCACCCCAGTCAGAGGAGTGGCCCACACCCACATGAGAGAGCCCATCTGAGTAGAGAAGCAGAGGAGCAGAGCCCATGTGAGAGAGCCCAAGTGCTCCAGGAGTTCTTTGTTCATCCTCTGGTTCCCCATTGCTTCACCTTTACTAGTATAACCATGAAGTTTTATGAATCTCTACATAAATAGCCAGTGTTACACGACTGCTATTGAATACTGTGCTATTGTTAGCAGAGGTAAAGGAGTTCCACTTAGTGGATATTTACAGTAGGTCAATAGTGGCTAATTATTTGTATTTTTTACTGTTCATACTATAATTATGGGCCTCTTTTCTATGGACAAGTGTGGTATGTCATTGGTCCTTATGGTTCATAAACATAGTTTGTAATATGCTATGAGTGATCCTTATTTTATTACTATAACCACGTTAACATAGCTGTTGCTATTAATTAGCTTTCTTGAGCAGCCAATATATAGATTACCTTGGGGTCATCAACAATACTGTGACTCATTCTGGGAGAAATGGGTACAGGGAAATATTCTGCAACCTCTCACCTCAAGCAAATGGAGATGATTGGATCCTGGGACAGAAACAAATGCCAGTAGTTGGTCTTGCTGAGAGGACACCACTAAAAGATAAACATCAACTAAACAGGTCTCCCTACTAGAAACAAAAATTCCATGACAACCCACAAGCCTCAACACAAAACAAACAAAAATTGAAACATGAGAAGATAAGCCAACAAAATACCTCCCAAAACACCCAACTCTCACAAAGCTGACTCATAGGGGAGCAAAACAAAAGCCTCACACACAAATTATTTGAAATGATATCAGGGGAAATAACAAAACAGTTCAATAAGGCATTTGGCAAGTTCACAGAAGATAAAAGTAATAAAATACTGGGCCAATTAAACAAAATCATTTACAAGTCTAAAGAATACACTAATAAAAAGATAAAAGAGCTAAACAAAATAATGCAAAACATGCCTGACCACCATAGAAAAGACTCAGAGTCCATAAATGGGCTCTAAATTGTAGTTCAAGAGATTAAAAATTCCATCAAGAGTATGGGCACCAGAAGAGATCAGTGTGGAGACCAAAGCTCAGAACTAGAAACCAGGGCTGTTGTTAGTGACCAATTAATGATATATAATGAGAACTATCTTTAAAACAACAAAAAACATGAAAAATAGATCAAATAGTTTTTAGATAACACAAAGATTAGTCTAAGATTAATTAGTGAAAAATCAGAAGAGAATACACATAGCATACAAAACCTGTTCATTGAAATAATAGCTGAAAACTTTCCAAATAAGGTAAAATAATTTAAGATACAAATAAGTGAGGCAAATAGAACCCCAAATAGCCATGATTAGACAAGAATCTCTCTCTTACATATCATAGTTGAAACCCAGAAGCCCAACATAAGCACAGAATCTTTTTTTTGTTTGTTTGTTTTTTGTTTTTTGTTTTTCTCCAGTACCAGGAACCGAACTCAAGACCTTGCGCTTGCCAGGCAGGCGCTTTTGCCGCTGAGCTAAATCCCCAGCCCAAGCACAGAATCTTTAAAGCAACAAGTTGCTTATAAAGGAAACCCCATTAAAACTACAGCAGACCTCTTAATGCAAACCTTAAAGACAAGAAGAGTTTGAATGAAGTGTTTCAGGCCTTTGAAAACAATTTATAACCCAGGCTGATATAATTTACAAAGCAGCTTCAAAATTTATGAAGAAACAAAATACTCTCATGATAAACAGCAACTAAGGAAATTCATGACTACCAAATTAGAACTTTAAAAAAAATTCTTAAGATACCTAGAAAATGATGGTGAACCTTTTAGAAATGAGTGCCTAAACAGCAACTCAGGGCTAACTCACTTATTGCAAAGTGCCAACATTGAAATTAAACCTGAATACTAAAGTTTATGTTTTTAAAAATCCATACACTAATATTTTTATCTTAAAATAAAAACAAATAACACATGTACCATAGGTTCATCACCACTGCCCTAAAAAAGGCAGTGAAGTTAACTATGACAAAAAGTCTAATAGAATGAATGTACCAGATAGGAGGAGTTAAATAGAAGGGAAAGAAGGAATTAGCACAGGAAAATAAGGCAAGGAAAAGAATAACTCTATACCTATCAGAAATTACTCATTGTCAATGGCCTCAATTCCTCAATCAAAGGACCTACATTAAAAGAATGGATGAAGAAACAAAATCCTATGTTATACTGTATAGAAGAAACACATTTACCCCAAAATAAACTCATAGACTAAAAATCAAGAGATGGAAAACAGTGTTCTATGCAACAGAAACCTGAAAAGAAGCAGAAAACTATTCCATAGTCAGACAAAGTAGACTTCCAGTGAAAAATGGATCAAAAGAAGCAAAGAAGGTCATTACATATTGGTAAGGAAATATCCAACAGGAAAAGATAAGAATTATTAATATATCTACACTGAACAATGATGCACCCACTTTCATAAAACAAGTACTATCAGACATAAAACATCAGATAAACATTAATACAGTTATAGTCTGGGTCCTTAACACCCCAGTGTCAGAAATAGGCAAACAAACAACAAAGAAATATCAGAGTTGAATGAAACCTTTGAACAAATAAATTTAATAGTTATCTACAGAGTGTTCTATCCAACAACAAAAGAATACTCATTTCTTTTCAATAGCACATGGGACTTTCTCCAGAATACACTATAAACTAGCCAATAATTAAAAGCAATAGAACTGAAATTATACCATGCTTATTATCAGACCATAGCCCAATGAAGTTAGAAATCAATGACAAAACACAGAAATTATGGAAATTAAACAATACACTCCTAACTAAACAATGGGTTACAGAAGAAATCAAGGAAGAAATAAGACACTTTCTAAAACTAAATGGTAATGCAGTACAACATAGCAGATCTTGTGGTATACAAAAAAGCCACCCTAAAAGTTTATAGTTGTGAATGCCCCACATCATAAAAAACAGAGTGAGCCCCAATAAAAAACTTAATGATGCATCTCAAGATCTTAAAAAGCCATCTACAGCCAAAGCAAGTACATGGAAGTAAATTATAAGGATTGGAACAGAAATCAGTAAAATTGAGATTCCCCCAAAATGCAAAGAATTAATAAAACTAAGAGCTAGTTCTTTGAAAAAATAGACAAACCTTCAGTCATTCTAGCCAATAAATGGAGAAATTTTTAAAAGTGCAATTAGAAGGAAAAAATGTGAAATCACAAAAGACCCTGCCACAGTGAAAAACATTATTAACAACTACATCACAAGCATGTATGCCAATAAATTGGAGAATTCAGAAAAGGATAGATTCCTATATGCGTATATGATTTACAAATTTTGAACCAAGAAGATTTCAAAACCCTGAATAATCCAATAAAAGGCAATGAATTGAAGCACTAATTAAAAAACAAACTGCAGCTAGAAGACCTGAAGTCTGGGTAGGTTCACTGATGAACTTTACCAAAACTTCACTGAAGATGGAACACCAATATTCCTCAAGCTTTTTAATACAATTGAAAGGGAAGAAGTACTCTGAAAGTCATTCCTGGGAGCTACCATTACCCTGATTCCAAAACCAGACAAAGATTCGATAAAAAAAAGAAAGAAAACTATAAACCAATCACTTAAATTACTAAACTAAATATAGATGTATCAGGCATGGTGATACATGATTGTTACACCAGTACTCAGGAGGCTGAAGCAGGAGAATCACCTTGAGTCCAAGCCTGCATTATAAGTGAGTTCAAGGACAGCTTGAACTACATAGCAAGAATCTGTATCAAAACACTAAAATATATAGAGAGATGCAAAAATTCTCAACAAGATGCAGGCAAATAGAATGCAAATAATCACTGGAAAGGTCATACATTTAACCAAATAGGATTCATGACAGGTATGCAAAGATAGTTCAAGACACACAAATCAATAAATGTAATATAGAAACAGAAGCAAAAACAAAATTATGTTATCATCTCAGTAGAAGCAGAAACATGCTTTCATGATAAAAAAAAAAAAAAACACTGAAGAAAATAGGTATAGGAGGACCTTGTCTCAATTTGATAAAAGCCATTTCTGACAAACCTTTTGCCAACATCATGTTAAATGGGGAAAAGCTAAAAGTATTCCCTCTAAAATCAGGAACAAGAAAAGGATGTCCACTGTCCCCACTCCTTTTTGACATACTATGTGAAAAATTAGCAAAAGGAATTAGGCAAGAAAAAGAAATGAAAGGGATACACATAAGAAAGGAAGAATGCCAAGTATCATTATTCATAGACGATATAATTCTCTACATAGAAAACCAAATTTTTAAAAATCCACCAAAGTATTCTTAGAATTAATGATCAAATTCAGTAATATAGCAAGATACAAAATCAACACACAAAAATCATTAGCATTCCTGTTAACTAATAATGAACTCACTGAAATTAGGGAAAAAAAACCTTTTACAGTAGCACCCTCCAAAAATAATGAACTTAGAAATTAAACTAATTAGTGCAGTGAAAGCCCTCTACAGTGAAAACTACAGCACTCTGAAACATGAAACCAAAGAGGAGTCATAAAATGGAAGGTATCCCCTGTTCCTAGTTAAGCAGATTCGATATAATCAATATGTCTATACTTCCAAAATTGATATACAGATTCAATGTAACTTCAGTCAAAATTCTAACACAATTTTTCACAGAACAGGAGAAATCCTAAAGTTCATATGGAACCAGAAGAGACCTAGACTAGCAAAAGCAATCCTGGGTAACAAAAGCAAAGCAGGAGGTATCACAACCCTTGATTTGAAGTTATATTACAAAGCTACAGTGATAGAGAGAGCATGGCGCTGATATAAAAACAGACATAAGGATAAATGTAACAGAAAGAGGATGAAGAAACATCCCCAAGCACATTAAACTATTTGATCTATGAAAAAGGGGCCAACTACATACACTAGAGGAAAGATAACCTCTTTAATAAATGGTGTTGGGAAAACTGGCTATCCACATGCAGATAACTGAATCTACATCCAAGTCTTTCACCATGTACTAAACTAAAATCAAAATGGATCAAAGAACTAAATATTAAAACAGGAACACTTAACATGTTGAAAGATAAAATAGGTACCACTTTCCCATTATAGACAGAGGCAAGTACTTTCTGAACAGAACTCCAGTTGTACAGGAAATGGTACTAAAAATCAATGAATGAAATAATATGAAATTAAAATCTGCATAGCAAAAGAAACAACCAATAAAGTGAAAAGAGAACCTACAGAATGGGAAAAATGTTGCTAGTTATTTCTAAGACAGAGGAACATACCTAGAATATATATAAAGAACACAAAAAAGTAGACCCCAAAATAAAAGGCCTAATCAAAAAATGGCCACCTGAAAAGAACAGACACTTCAGAGAAGAAATGCAAATGGCCAATAAATATATGAAGAAATGCCAAACATCACTGGCCATTAGAGAAATGTAAATTAAAACAGAACTGCAATCCCATCTTATCCCCAAAAGAATGGCCATCATCAAAAAATCAATAACAAACACTACAGATGCTGCAGGATGAAAGAAACCTTTCTATACTTTTGGTGAGAATGTAAATGAATACAATCAGTTTGGAAATAAGTATGGAGATTCCTAAAAAGAAAAAAAAAACTGCAATCAGAAATTCCATTTGGTTCAGCTATTCCCTTTCTAGGTATCCTCCTGAAAGCATTAAAGACATCCTATTACAGTGATAGATGCATACCCATTGTCTTGGTTACTTTTCTATCATTGCTGAGACAAAATACCCAATGCCCAAAATTGAGGAAGGAAAGGTTTATTTGGCTTGCAGTTTGTGGAGGTTTCAGTCTATAATCAGCTGGCTCCAAGGTAGGCTGTCATGGCACAGGGGCAACACTTCAAGGTGGCACAAGACAGCAAAAGTAGCAAGAGCAAAAAGGGGGGCAAGCCTCTTTTCCTCCCTTATATTATATATCGACTAGTCACCCATGCCCACACCATCTCCGTACCCTCCCCCTGCACAGGCTCAGGATGAATACAAAGTAAGGACCCTGGCTCCCTGCTGAGTCACATACTTAACCTTCTAAACTGCTCAAGTTGACACAATGAACAACATCCTAGGACAGAAAGGGCATGTCCTTTTCACCCCAGGATGTAGAATGGCTGAGTTATTTACTTAAGCTTCTAGACTCCTCAAGTTGACACAAAGTATCAACCATAACACTCACATCTATAACAGCACAATTCATAATAGTTAAATACTGGAAGTGACCTGTATGTCCATCAACAAGTGAATGGATAAAGATCATGTGGTTTTTACTCACAGCGGAGTACTACTTTGCCATAAGGAAAGATAAACTTGTATAATTTGTAGGGAAATGGAAGCACTTGGAGACCATAGATTAAGTTAAGTAAATCAGACACACAAAATTAAATACTGCATGGTTTCTCTTACATGAGAATGCAAACTATAAACAAAGAGCAAATTAAAAGATAGATGATAGAAAGTGGGGAGGTAGATATTTCTAGAAGGAGAAAGTGATCGAAGGATGGAAGGACTGAGGAAGTGGGGAGGAAGAAACAAAAAAGGAATCAGGATGTGTTATGTACATGTATCACTCTCCCAGAAAGAATGTAAACATTATGTATTACAAATGTGTACTAACAAAAATATTTTAAAAAGAAAGAGAAAGGTAAACAAACCAAAAAAATGACTATTCCCATGACACAGTGATGGATAACAGAACAGAGGAGTAAAGCAAATGAATAACAGCTTCTCTTCATTTAAAATTCTAACTCTTTAAGGCATGGGTTTTTTGCATTAATTTTGATCCATTAAAAAGTACATTAAAATATTATTCATCTTGATTGCTGAAGTTAGTAGCACTCTTTGTCATTTTGTACCTAGGCAGCTCCTGGTTTATTTCAACTACATACTGTCCTGAATCCATTTTGAAAGAGAAATTGACAATCTAGATTTTGAAACAAAATTTCATGTTTTAAATGTGTTGGCTGGTTATTAAAAAATTTAAGTGTTGGCCAAACAAAGCGTTAGGAATTCCACCATAAAGCATACTAGTACCCTACAAGTGGTCATCAGAAAAACTTGAGTTCTAGTCCTAGTTTTACCTAATCATGTGAAAGTTTAAATTTCCTGGGCCTCATTTTTTTTTCACATTATTAGAAGCAAATGTCTGTGATCCAGGGCCTGGCACAATACTTTGAACTTTTCTGAATACTAACCTCAACCAAATCTTATGGATCAGAAGCATAGATGTTAGACTGAACTGCATGATCATCAGCATCTTGAATTGATAAAGCATGAATTTTATGTGGTTCAATCTGACAGATTTTTTCCAACCTGTTGACCCTTAGAATGTGTTGACCCAACAGTGATGCGCTGAGGCACATTAGGGCCTGAGCCAAAGGAAAAATATGTCCCCCTGGGTTGTATGGCAAGATCAGGAATCTGGCCAGAAACCTCTTACTGGACAGGGTGCTAATGAGGACAGGATCATAATCTGCCCTTTTTTGCTGTCATAACAATAGCAAATATGACCTGAACTGTTGTTCCCAGGGATTGTCACCTAGGTGCTCACTTCCTATACAGGCCTCCAAGTGGCCCATGTGTGAGTCCTATATGGTTTCTGACATGGTCCTGAGTAATTCAGCAGCATGAGTATCTTAAGCCTTTACTGTTTTTAAAATAACCTAACTTTGGAATAAGTAGTTCCAACTTCAAGATAAAAGGAAATTGAGTTTCTACCAACACTGGCACCTTCACTTTTATCCAGGAAAGGGAACAGAGGTTAGCATTAGCCAAGCATAAAATGTAGCTATTTGCCAATCTTTTGCAACCTGGGTGTCAACTGCTCATGCAAACCAGGTATAGAATATTTAAATGATTATCTCATTACTTTAAAGTGGGCTGTGATGGTTTTGGGGGATACTGCAAGGAGAAACAATATAATACAGGACACATATTTTATAAGATTATTTATAATAATCACCCAAAGAATCACATACAAGAGAGTTCAAGAAATCTGTCCATACGCTTTAGACCAGGAATCCAGCTGAGGGCCTGGATCCCATGATAATGTACTACATGAGTCCAGCTGAATACCTTGAGCCCATAACAATGCCTCCCACGAATCCAATTGGAGGCCTAGAGCCAACGACAACGTCTCATGGAGGTCTGTTTTACTGATCTGCACTGGGAAGGCCCAAAGGTCAGTGGTGGAATCTAGGAAGTCTGTGCCAGCAGGATGAAGGATCTGTGCTAGCAGGCAGAGGGATCTCCACTGAAGCCAGGAAGCAATGTTCAGAAGAACCAGAGCTCCCCTGAAAGGTACCAGAGCCATCCTCAGCAACAGTGAGGTCCCAAGCTCCTCTGATGATCAAGATGGCCGAGTTCCCATCAGGGAAGCCAACACAGCAAGCTTCTCTAGGAGACTGGCAGTGTACCATCTTCCCCTCCGGAGTCAGGAAGCGATGCTCAAAGTGAGGACCAGAGCTCCCCCAAAGTGAACTGAAGCTATTCTCAGTGCCAACAAGGTCCTGAGCTCCTTGGAGGATGAAAACAGCCAAGTTCATCAGGAAAGCCAGCATGACGAGCTCCTCCAAAAGAGCCAACAGCTCCTTACAGCTTTTCGCTCGTTCCGACAGGCTCCCAACAGCCTCTCCCAGCTCCCAACAGCCCTTTTTCTTCTTCTCCAGTTCTGCCTCTTATGCCACTGGCAACAATCCTCAGGTGGGCCTTCCACACCAAGCACCACACTTACTCAGTTCAGCTGGGGGTTATAAGCTGACCACCAGTTGTCAATCCACTACATGGGTTTTATAGTAATCCACATAGTATTTTTTTCCTACTCCCTTAGACAATTAATTTTAAACTTCAGATAACACATGCAATCTAGCTGTGCATTGATTTCAGGCTATGTTAGGTGTCACGTTCATTTCAATTCCTTAGTTCATAAGAAACATGAGTCCTAAATCCTCTGTTTTTTTTTTTTGTAGTACTTTATGGTTCAATATATAGTATGCACTGACAAAACATATAAAATCTAATGTACAGTAGCACACCAGCCTTGGGATTCAATTTAAGAAACGTAAGTATTCAGTATACATTTGTTGAATGAATAAACATGTATTGAATACCTACTGCATGTTTGTTGTTATGACATAAAACTATAAAAAGTCTTTCTTTAGCAGAGAAGTATAGAAGTATTGGAGCGTATCTATCTCATTAAAAAAATAGGCTCAAGTTAAAAATGAGAGTGGATAAAATAGACCCCTATTTTACATCCTCTGAAATTGTAATTTTCTGGCAGAAAGGCATTATTGTACATTCCAATTTTCATAGTAATACATAGTTTTAAGAGAACATTAAAACAAGATCAGTATTAAGATTTTACAGTTTAGAGAAGAAAATATTTCTCAGATTAAGTAAATGTTATATAAAGCTCTAAGTGCTGCTTAGTTTTTTCTTATGTGAAAGAGTACAACAATAGCAAATGGTAAGGAAAGAAGCAAAGCCTTCCTATTCCCCCATAAAGGATTTTAGATGCAAAGAAATATGGCTAGAGCTTAAGGAGAAAAGAGCTTGTATATCTGAGGGGATGCAGAGGCATAAAAGCTAGCATTCAACTTTCCCCCTGCTGATCCCTGCCTGCTAGCTTTCATGTGCTCATGAAGTCTTCCTCCACACTAGATCAGGGTCACCCTGTGTGACTAAAGAATGTGACAGATGTGGTAGTATGTCGCCTCTGAGGTTGGATTATGAGGCTTGGCCCTCTTGCCCCCATTCCTGAAATAATTCATTTTGGAAAATGCCAGATTCTATGTAATGAGGATACACAGGGAACTATAGAGATCCCCATGTGGCATGAGTAACTCAGGCTTTCAGTGTAAAGCCAGTAAGGGACTCTGGACTCCGACCAAAAGCTGTGAGAATGAACTTGGAACTGTTTCTCTAGTTCATTTCCCACTCTCATATGTATTCCTATTCCTTAGACTATAAAATCATAGATATTGTTTTAAGGTACAAACTACTGAGCTAATTTGTTATGCAGGAAACTATCAGATAGCTAATAGATGAGTCCTGCCTTCCCAAATTGAATCCCAAAGTCAATTTCTAACCTCTTGTGCAGCTGAGGAAAAAGGGGTGTATTCCAAACCCCACTAAGTAGATTCTCCCATGCCAGATTTCAATTCATAAATTAGCATTTTGAGGAATGAGGCACTTCATTAAACCCTTTCAACTGGTGAGGGCAGTGGCCAAGAAAGAGTCTGGCTTTTGGGAATGTGAGTGGCTGCAACGTCCAGTTACTGCGACTACATGATGCTGGCGCTGCAGAAGCAGTTTTGGGAGATTTTCACCCTGACAGTTTTGGAGAGCAGTTTTTTTCCCTTTTTCCTAGGATTTTAGCTTTAATTCCAGTCCTATTACTCTTATTACCCTACTTTTTAGGAAGACAGTGATTTTTCCAGTATCCCCTTGATTAACTGCTTGTGATTAATTGGCTAAAATTAATTTTTACTGGTAAAGCTCTGACTAACACAAACTAGAATAGCCAGTGCAAGGGGAATGTCCTATCTATAGAGATAACATTGCAGTGAACCTGGCTGGAGCTACCTAAGGGGTAAGTCAGGATGAACAATTTTTAAATAACTGAGTGCAATATGTTTTCTTTGATCCTTTCTAAAAGGAAAAGACACCATCTCTCAAGGACATCTGATTTGGCAAAAAAGTCCATCTACCCCTATTATCTATAGAAATATTTAGTGGGTGTGTGAAGTTAATTTTTATTAATTCTTTCTAGCATCATTATATGGAAGTATTTTATAATGGTTTTAAGTCATTAACAGCTTTTAAACTATATATTTGCTATCATATTGAAGTTTTGTAATACCTTAGATTTACAGAAATTTCAGTGAGAAAGGGTATAAAAAGTCTCCATCAAATGATAGTAACACAAAGTTATTTGTAATGTCCACTTGTATGGTATAACTCATTCCTCAACATTGTTAGGTAGGGATCCTAAAAGTCCGCTATATAGTTCACACAGCGATTAATTTTTTCTACAACATCCTCGACAATCATTCAGCCATACCTAAATGTCCTATTACTGCCAAGCATTTGTGTTGTGGTAGATAACTGACTCATTCATTTGGTTTAAATTCAATAGCAAATTGTTGCCAGTAACCATACATGAACTTTTCATGGATGATTAATTTATTTCAGAGAAGAAAATCTTGATTCGTGACATTTTTCAATTCTAATTGTTATTAGTACTTGCTTGCAGTACATAACAATTATACTCATCACGGGGAGTTAGTAACACATCTTAATTCTTTTTACTGCCCCTTCTCCCTCCTTCTCTTGGTCCCCTTTGCCTGACTGCATTTAGATAATTTGCTTCCTTTACAGGTGTAATGGTTGATACACTGTACCAATTCAACAAGTTTAGAAGTTTAACCAAGTGACTCAGCAGGGGGCCAGGCTCCTCATTTGGTAAACATCCTCATCGTGTGCCAGAGGAGAGCAGGAAAGGGCATAAAGATGGTGTGAGCACTACTTACACCAGTCCTAGGGGCTGGTAGCTGGCTTACAATATAAGGGAGGAAAAGAGGCTTGCTTCCTCCTTTTTTCTGCTCTTGTTGCTTTGCTGTCTTCTGCCACCTTGAAGTGTTGCCCCGTGCCATGCCACCCTGCCTTGGAGCCAGCCAAGTGTGGACTGAAACCTCCACAAACTGTGAGCTAAGTAAACTTTTCCTTCCTTAATTTTGAGAGTTGAGTATTTTGTCTCAGCAATGAGATAAAAGTAACCAAGACAGAATTTGGTACCAGAGAAATGTGGTCATTGCTGTGACTATACCTCACCATGTGGTTCAAGAGCTTTTGGAAATGGCTTGTGGGAAGTGTTTGGAAAGGTTCAGAGATGTTTCCTGAAAGAGTAGAGATGGAATGCCTTCGGCTATTCTGTATGGGAGGTTCTGGTCAGAGCTCAGAAGACCAGAAAACTGGTAAAACTAGGCTTAGGAGCTTTCTGCTGGGAAGAAGGACTGTATTGGCTGGGGGCTCCAGGTGATGTGTTCTATGACTTGGCAGAAACTTTTTCTACATTTTTCTCAGGTCCAGAGATTTGACCTGAGACTGAGATTAAGGGTAGTGGGCTGAATAATCTGGCAGAAGAAATTTCAAGGCAGTCGCATGTTGAGGCAGTGGCATGCCTGCTGCTCAGGGATTTAGCCAGATTTGTGTTGAGAATCCAGAGCAAAGAGCCCAGCAGGGTGATTTAAAACATTGTGAGTCTGGCCAGAAAGAAAGCTCCAGTAAAGTTGTAGACTACAAAGACAGAGCTGAGGAGATCTTGATTGCTGAGAAGGAACAGGAGAATGGAAAAGATAGCCCAAGGGCATCATAAGAAGCAGCAAACCTCCACTCTTTGCAGCCTCAAAACCACAAAAGTGAACCACTTTGTTTTGAGGAGAGAGCTGCAGAGCACCATGTTCCAGAGTGATAGTGGCTGCCCAGCTTCCAGAATGGTCACAGCATAGAAAATTTGTTCCTCAGAATGAGATTCAGAGTGGCCAGTGATCCAGGCATTCAACCCCTACAGCCAAGAGAGAGGAAAGCCTGGCTACTGCTCCAGCTGACAGTAGACCTGGGCATCATCCACATGGCACTGGCTTTAGTTGCATACAGAATGCAAGAGTTAGAGGGTTAAGGTGTCTTCCACCCCAATTTCTGAAAGCCTGGGAGGCCAGGCAGTGTGCCCCTGAGAGGGCAGTGTGTGAAACTGAGAGGGTAAAGTTGAAGAGGTAGTGGAGACCTCAGGAGTTTGGAAAAGCAAGGGATGTGGATCTTCTAAGGAAAGCTGCAAGAAGGGAGCAGAGCAGGTCTATTAGAGAAGCTGTGGGAGCTGTAACACCAGAAATGCCATGGGTGGAGTCACTCAAGCCCTGTGGAGCTTTCAATTTGCCACAGATTGCCTCAGATGCTGCACAGGACTTAATATTTTCCCTGCTGGATTTTGGACTTACTTTGGTCCCAATCCTTTGTATTCCACTGTATGTAACTTTGGGAATGAAAATATCTATCTTGTGCCATTGAATGTTGGAAGTGTTTAACTTTCTTTTTATTTGTAGAGAGGCTTGTAGCTAAGAGTTGCCCTTATATCTTGGAGGAGACTTGGGACTTGGACTTCTCAGCAATGTTGAAACTTTTAGGACTTTCACAACTCTTAGAGATGCACTAAATGCCTTTTGCATAAAAGAATGTGCATGAGTATTTGCGGGGCCAGGGGTGGAATGTTATGTTTCTAATGTAATATAATTTCACAGACTTCATACTGGTTCTTAAGGATTGGTAAACCGGTGTTATACTGTTTAAATTGTGAAATGATAAGAATAAGCATGTCTTTGTTTCTGGAAACCAGTTTAAAGAAATGTGCCTGGTTGCCATGTTGACAAGGGGTGGATTGTAATGATTGTTATATTGTGTCAACTCCAGAAGTTTAGAAGTTTAACTAAGTGACTCAGCAGGGGCCAGGGTCCTCACTTTGTAAACATCCTCAGCTTGTGCAATAGGAGGGCAAAGAGATGGTGTGCATGCTACATACACCCACCCTACGGGATGGTAGTCAGCTTTCAATATAAGGGAGTAAGAGAGGCTTGCTCCTCCACATTTTTGCTCTTGTTGCTTTGCTGTCTTCTGCCTCCTTGAAATGTTGCCCTTGTACTATGCCACCTTGCCTTGAAGCCAGCTGATTATGGATTAAAACCTCCACAAACTGTAAGCTAAATAGACCTTTCCTTCCTTAACTTTGGGAGTCAAGTATTTTGTCTCAGCAATGAGAGAAAATAACCAAGACAACACCTAAAATGTAAAAGCAGTAAAGAAACATATTAGATAAAATATTTATAACATAACTATAATTGATTTAACTATTAATTTATGTGTAGTATTTTCCTGTAGGTATCTTTTCTTATGGAATAGTTTCAAAATGTTTATAAAGTATTCAGTAAAAATGTTAATGTTCAAAGAAAATCTTCAGCGGTATAAAAATTCCAGTATCACCTTATTAATAAATAGTCAGCACTAATAGTTCTTCTAGATATGGCTGAATGGATTGTCAAGGATGTCACAGGAAAAAGTCATTATATGAACCATCTAGCCGACTTTTAGGATTCCTTTAAATCTGGAAAGTCTCTGAGCATCTGTGAGCATCTGTGATGTACCATTAGAGTTACTAAATTAAGACTTGTAGTTTAACAAACGCATTTTATCTTGTGTGAGTTTAATTCCATCTCAACTTGTTTAAAACTGAGTGAAATTTAAGTAACATAGTCCTTTGAGAAATTCTCTATATTAAAAGAATAGTGTTAAATGAATTGAAGTGCTCTGAAAGTTATTGGCACAAATTAGGTTTACATAATGATTAACATTCATCATAGGGAACGTGTACCTGTACATAATATGTCTTAGTTTCTCTCTTTTTTCCCCCATTCCCCACCCCTCCCCTTAACCCTTCTTCCTCTCCTTATTTAGAAAACTTTGTTTTCATTTTATCCTTTTTTTCTCATTTTTTACTTTTCTTTCCCTTACCCCCTCCTCATCCCTTCTTTTTGTAAAGTAATTTCTTCCTATTTCACAATATCTGTTATATATTTTGGTTCTTATTTACACTTTCATTTTCTCACACCCAAGAAACAATGTGACATCTACACATGTGTGTCCAATCTATTTCACTGAAAACTATGGTCTCAAGATGCATCCATTTACCTAGAAATGTTTCAAGTTTATCCTTCTTTATGACTGAGTAGTATTCCTTGTATTAAAACAAATCTTCTTTATCTACTCCTCATTTGATGGGCATTTGAGTTGTACAGTTCATAATAGCTAAGTCTTGAAAACAACCCAAATTTTAGCTCTGTTTTAACATCTGTTAATTCAAGTAGCTATCCTGTCCTTCCTGTGCTTCTACTATAGCCTTTTCTGCTTTCTCTGCTTCTACTTTTGCCATCCTCTATACCACTATAAATGGAGCAGCCAAAATGAACTTTTAAAGTTGGCAGTTGTATATCATTCCCTTCCTTGAAAATCCTTCTGTGGTTTCCTTTAGGCCATAGTACAAAATCTAGTTCCAAAATATGGCCAGTACAGACTTCCCACTTCTCCAGCTTGTTCTTTCTCTCTATCTCCACATTCATTTTCTAATTATAGTAATAGTAAGTACTAGCCCATATCATACAACTGTTTAAACTGTACAGTGCAATGGTCTTTAGACGATATAGAGTTGTGAAGCCATTACTGCAATCAACTTTAGAACAGCTCCATCATCTCCACAAGAAACTTTGTATACTTTGGCAGTCACTCTCAATTCCTCCTCAACATTGCCAGCCCTGTGCACTCACCACTCAACTTACTATCTCTGTAACTTCGTCTGTTCAGGACTTTTTACACAAATGAAATTTTATAACACACAATTTTGGTGACTGACCCTCCTTCACATACCATGCTTGCAAAGTTCATAATGCAGTAGCATGTATTCATTTCATTTGTTTTTTAATTACTGAATAATAATACTATATTGTGTGGCTGTAACATAACTTTTCAGCAGTAAATGGATATTTCAGGAATTTTTTTTTTACTTCTTGGTTACTGTGAAAATACTGCTATGAGAATTTATGTGCAAGTTTTTGTCTGTATATATATCTTCACTTCTTTTGGATATATAGTTCAGAATGAAATTGCTGGGTCAGGGTAATTCTGCATTTAAATTTTGGAGGAACTGTGAACTATCTTCTAAAACAGCCACAGTATTTTGTATTCTCACTGGTTCTTTATGAAGATTCCCATTTCCCCACACCATTGTCTGCATTTGTCATTGCCTTTTTTATGCAACCACCCTAGTATCTATAAGTGTTAGCTAATTATGGGTTGGATTTGCATTTTTCTTGTTGCCAGTATGTTTGAAATCTTTTCATGTGTTTCTTGGCCATTTGTATATCTTCTTAGGATAAATGCTTAGATCCTTTGTCCATTTAAAAATTGTTTTAACTTTTATTATTGAGTTGTAAGTGGTCTTTATATATTCTTGATACAGATCCCTTATCAGGTAAATGGTTTACATTTCTTTTCATTCTGTGGATTCCATCCTTTCTTGATAGTATCCTTTGAGGAACAAACATTCCCCATTTGATGAAAACTATTTTTTCTTTGTTTTTCAAGAAACTACTGACTAATCTAATATTATGTAGATTTAAAATTTTGTTTCCTTTTTATTTCTCCTCTTTCTGCCCTCTTCCTCTCTTCATGGTGCTGGGGATTGAACCTAATGCAAAACTTCTGTGCTCTCCTATGTTATAGTTTTAACTCTTATATTTAGGTCTCTTACCCATTTTTAATTGGTTTTTGTATATGGTATGAAGGAGTCAGTCAAGTGTATTATTTTGCACTCAGATTTCCAGTAGCCCCAGAACATTTGTTGAAAAGGTTACAGTATTTATTCTTCTCCCATTGGGTGCTCTTGGAACTTTTGTGTCTATGTTGAGCACGGACATATAGATTTATTTCTGAAATGACATATATAGTCTGTAATTAATCTGTAAGTCTATCCTATGTCAGTACTGAGCTAATTTGATCCCTATGACTTTGTAGTAAGTTATGAAATTGGGCCATCTTTGTTCTTTTCCCAGATTTTTTTAACTATTCTGGGCCCCTTGAATTTTCATGTATTTGTTTTTTTGTTTTTTTGTTTTGGTTTTTCTCCGGTACCGGGAACCGAACTCACGACCTTGCGCTTGCCAGGCAGGCGCTTTTGCCGCTGAGCTAAATCCCCAGCCTGAATTTTCATGTAAATTATAAAATCAGCTTGTCAATTTCTGTAGAAAAAATCTACAACTAAGATGTATCAAATCTGATGGTCAGTTTGGGGAATACTGTCATCTTAAAAATAATAAATCCTTTTTTTATTTGAAAGAGAGTAGTAAAAAAAAGAACAATAGCAGCATATCAACATCACAGACATACACAATACAAAGCAAGACCATTCAAGGTGATCCAGGGTTTCAAAGCAAAATGATAGGAATTAACAGTGGTTGTTATATTACATATTGTTATCTTCAGCTATGTTGCTCAGACTACCAGACGTAAGAATGGAAGATTGTTCAAATCATTAAAGAGAATAAAAAAATAAATAAATGAGAAGTTAGAGGTAATACAGAGTTTCACTAGACAAGATGGTAGGAATTCACTGAGGGTTGTTCCATTGCATATCGGTGTCTTCAAATCAGTTGCTCAGCTTACCAGGTATATCATATTGTCTCCCTGGTGTAGGAACCTGAAAGAGTAAGTAAAACTCAAAACGTACAATACATGATATGAAAGGGAAAGAAATTGCTCAAAGGAAGGAACAACTGGGATGAGGGAAAGAAGAAAAAGAAAGAAGGAAGGATATGTATATATATATATATTTGGGTAGCTGGGATATCTGTACTGCTAAAAATGATAAATAGTAATCTTGCACCATGGGGCATCTTTCCAATTATTTAGGTCTTATTTAATTTTATTTGCTTTTTTTTTAGTTTTCAAAGTGTAAGTTTTATACTTTATTAAATTTATTCTTAGATATTTTATTTTTATTGATGCTATTGTGAATGAATGTCTTCTTAATTTTATTCTCAGGTTGTACCTTGCAAATGTTTAGGATTACTGTTAATTTTTGCATATGGATCTTATATACTGCAACTCTTTTATACTCATTTATTATCACTACTACGTATTTTGTCAGTTTAGAATTTTCTATATGCAAAATCACGGTATCCGCAGAGAACGTTTCCATTCTTCCTTTACAATCATTGTTTTTCTTGCCTAAACACCTATATTGCATGAAAGTATTAAAAGTGGATGTCCTTGTCTTGTTCCTGATCTCAAGGAGAAGCTTTCAGTCTTTCATTATTAAATATGATGTTACCTATGGACCTTTACTCCTAATTTCTTGTACACCAACCACCACAGTTTCAAAAATTTGTCAACCTTTCCTACCTCTGTGCCTTTGAGAGTCAGTTTCTCTTTATTTTTGGCTTCTTGTCATCCTTCAGTTTTCATTAAGGCTTTTTCCCCAGCTGAAATGGGATGCCTCTTCTATTCATTATTCTCTAGAACAGCCTATTTCTTTCGTAAAACTTAGACCTATCTGCAGTTGTGTATTATCTTGCTTATTTTATTTCTCTATATATGCAGACAAGGACCATTTCCATCCTTCTTGCTGTTGTATTTTCTGTTCCAAAACAAGAAACAGTCCCTACAGTCTGTTGAATGAATCAGTTGATGAAGAAGAACTCACCATATATTCAGACATCTTTGAAGTCATATGATAGATTTTTAAGAAACAAACCTATATCTACCCTGTTAATGACTAGATCTTACCAGAGCAGCAACTTCAGAAGCCACTTGGTTGTTTTATGGTGCTACCATTTATCAAAATGTTTCTGGAATTTTTTTGGAATTGCCTTTAGAGCCTATAGTGTTTTCTGTGCATCATATCAGGATTTTTGGTTTGTTTGTTTATGTTTTTTGAGACAGGGTCTCATTATGCAGTTCAGGCTGGCCTTGAAATCACAGCAACACTCCTGCCTCGGCCTCCTAAGAGCTCGGATAACAGGTGTGCACCACCGTAGCAGAAAATGCCCTCCAGCCAGTCTGTTAGTTACCCAGGTTACAGTTCCTGTTACAAGATCCTGTTACTTCTGTCTCCTAGAAACGGCTGGTCACTATGATGCTATTGTAAGGACCAGTCCCCAGCTGACAAGCCGTTCTGCCTCTCTGCTTCCTGCTTTCTTATCCCATATAAGCTCTAGACCACCAGAGATCAAGGCCTGATATTTTGGGAATGATCCTGATCAATGCCCTTCGATGTAAAGTAAATCTGCCTCCAAATCCTGGGTGTTGTTTTGGTGTTTCTGCTTGCTGTTACACCATCACACCTGGCTATATCAGTTCTTAACAAAAATATGTTGCATAAAATGAAATCTGATTGTATCCTAGAAGGTCTAAATCTATACCATAAGAATCTATACTACACCATAAGAATCTATAAGAACTGAATCTATACTATAAGATATTTGAAATACGACCCTTGGGTAGATGTGGCAGTGACAGCTTACATTCTCAGAGTGTAGAGAGCCACTTTAGCTTGCTCATGGAAAAAGAAGTCATGTTTCTTTATAACAAACATGCTTACAAAACTCAGCATAAGTGTTAAGACATGCAAAAGGGAAATTGTAAATTGCTCTACTTGAGATTTGTCATAGTTGCTTTTCCTAAGAGCATGCAAATGTACAAGAAGAAGAAGCAATCCGAGATTTTCTTTTGAAACCTCTGAGCCAATCCTAGCTCTGGCCCTGTTACAGTTTAGATATAAATTGTCCTCCAACAGTCTCATGTGCTCAAAGGGGAGGCTTTGGGTGGCGATTGGACCCTGACGGTGCTGTCCTCATCAGTGGATTAATGCTGTTCATAGCAGTGCATGCATTAGGAGGGGGGCCCCAACTGAAGGTGGGTCACTGGAGACATGATCTTAGGGGTGTGTCCTTGTCCCTAGTTTTTCCTTCTTCTTCCTTCTGTTTCCGGGGTGCCATGGGTTGAGCCATTTTCCTCTGCTTGCTCCTCCTCTGGGTTGTTTCTGCCTTGGAGTCAGGCAAATTCTCAGAGGACTAAATTCTCTGATGTCACCAACCAAACTAAACCTCTCTTCAACTTGAGGGTGTCAGGTTTTCTGTCCTCACAACAGAAAAGTGATTAATATGACACCTATACCTCTGAGAGGTTAGCGGGTTATTTAACATAGCCAACCTTTAGCTTCTCTCCTGTACAATCACCAGATTCCCTGAATTTCTCAGAGTTAGGTAAGATAATGTAATTGCAAGTGCTAGCCTCACAGTAGGCTGTTGGTAATCACCCCACCTTCACCATCTCATAGCCGAGGAATCAGAGAGATTCAGTGATTTATCAAGAATAAGGCCAATGGTAGTGCCCGTTCGTTATCCCAGCACTCTGGGAAGGTGAAGCAGGAGGATCACAAGGTCAAGCTCCACCTGGTCAATTTAACAACTCAGAAAGACCCTATATCAACATTTTAAAAAAATGCTTCTAAAGGCTTGAAGATATAGTTTTAGTGTGAAGGCCCTGGATTCAATCCTTAGTCCCCTTCCTAAAAAAAAAAAAAAACAGCCAGCTATTAAAAAGCTGAAACTCAAAACTGGGTCTCTTGCCTCACACTTCTTTCCATTTCAACCACAAAACAAGCCTCATCTTGCAGAGTCCAACAGCTGGGAGGAGCGAGCACATTTCATGGCTACACGCTAGCTAAAAAAGAATGTGGCATGTACACTTTCCTAATGAAAAGAAAACAAAGACATTTCTAGTCCTTTGGCTGCAAATCAGAATCTTTTTGGGCAAATTGAATTCATTAGGTTATTGCTTCAGGATAAAATAGAGTCCATTACCATTCTCTTTCACTATTTCACCATTTTCCTTGCTCTGAATTGTACCCCATCTCCTAGAATGGGAGGCTCTGGTGGATCACAACAGTCACTGGGAAGTTTTAAAAGGATGCAAAGGAAAAAGTTAAAAATAACTTTCAGAGCAGCAATAACACTTTAATCTGAAAATTTTGCATAAGATTAGACTAGAATCTTTGCGACCATGTACAGTGTAAATTGTATACGTATAACCATCCTAATGATTTTATTTCACCTAACTTTCAGGAAAAAGCACATTAATAAGAAGGTATAGTTTGAAAACTGATTTGAGACCAGGGATATAGCTCAGTGCCACAAGCACCTGCCTGACAAGCTCAGGGTCCTGAGTTCGATTCCCAGTACCAATAAAAAGAAAAACAATTTGAGGAAAATCTGGATTTTGATCAAATAATTCTGCTAGGTGGTTTTTACAACTAGCAATTACATCTTTAATTAATAGAATCTGACCTGAGGGAAATAACTTCACAAAACAAAAATTAAGAGAGATCACTTTTGCTCTGTTCTTCATAATTATTCTGTACTCTTATGGAATGAACAAATTTTATGACACTGCTGCTTTCAACAAAGATGCAGCACTGTCCCTCTTTAACCCCCCAAGTCTTCCAGAGAAGGAACCACCTTTTATCTTTACACAAAGGCTCTATTTTTTTCACCAAGTCATATGATCGGGGGACACATTTCCTAATTTATCCAATGCCTTGCATAGGCTGGGATAGCTCTGGTATAGATATTATAGCCATATTTTAAAAAGAGCATGGCAACATTGCCTCAAAATAGCTTGCAGAGCACAAATCTGTTTTGCAAGAATGAGCAAACACTCCACCTCTTGCACAGACAAGGCAGTCATAGAAAATTAACCTTGTGTGAAAACTTCCAAAGTTCAATTAGGAGTGCTTTCACTCCATTCGTTCCTGCGCACATCTATTCATTTCACACCTAAAGTAAAGGAACTGTGCGACCGCTGACCTAAGAGATAAGGGCCATTAGAGAGAGTTCCATAAACAGTGAGGGAGTTTTAACCCACGGGTACGTGCTATCCCTGTGTGGTCACATGCATATTGTGATCACCCATTAAGTTATAACACTGAACATTTAGCATAGGTAGTTGAAAACTTGTCTAGTGTTTTCTGAATAGGAGCTAAGGAAAAGGTAGCATGTTCTGGCCTCGCCGTGTTCTATTTACCCTTTGAAGAAAACTCATACCAGTGTTTGCCTTTCTAGCAACTGTTAGGCTCTCTGGGTAGATGCCCAAGCTCATTAGCTGTCCACACCTAGCACAGGCAACTTTAGCAGTCTGGTTATTTTAATACAAACAAGGCTCCTTGATTACTGTATGGTGATTTTTTTGTGTGTATGTGCCTTTACCTCGGTACGCATTCTCTTTTTATTTTTCTTTATGCCCACAAAGACATTATTCAGAGATTTTCAAAGAACACATAAATCCTTTCAAGATCACAGCTCTGACTTCCGAGGGTGCCTTTTTTGAAATCAGAGGGGTTAGCGCTTTAATCAACTGAGTCTAGCTCTTCATAGATTTATCTATTCAGTGAAAACAATCCAAACAAATCAGGCTTCATTTTTCCCCCTTTTACTTAGAGGTGTTTTTAGTGCAGAGCATAGAACAGTCCCCACCTGTAGTGAGAGAATGACACCGACTCAGGGCTGGTCACCTTGTGTGTTGAGCATACTACATTTCCTAGTTCCAGAGACAGCCATGTGGTCAGACTGGACCCAGCGGAGCACAGCGAATCTTCAATTGGGTGGGAGTGCTGGGGCCATAGCTCTCACTCTGTTTCAGTGGACATGAATGAGGAAAGATGGAGGGGTCTTCAGAGACCCATTTTAAGGCCAGTGTGGAAAAGCCTGACATTTATCTACACCAAAATAGAAAGACAGGGGCTAGATTCAGAGGGTTTGTTTGAGTCTTTAAATGTAGCTGTGCCTAAAATCAGATTGACACCTGGATTTTCCAATTATACAAACAATCATGCTCACTTAGCTTCATCTATTTAGCATTAGAACAAACAACTGGGACAGTCCGGACAAGGCTTAGGATACCTTTGCTGAGATTGAGGCATCACTGAGATAGTTTGAAATCCTTCCTGGTTCCCCTGCAACTCAAGACCACACCTCTCTGAGAAGACTGAAAGCTTCAGAAGATACCCTAGCTAACCCTCATTCTGATTTACCCTAGTCCCAAGCTTGGTCAGCCCTTTCCTTCTTCTACCTACAGAGAATGGGCAGAGTCTCAGCATCAGATGATCCTTCATTCGTAGATCCTCCTTGCGAATAATTCACAGCCTACATGGTCTGAATCATAACTTGTGTCTGAAAGGACTTGTACAAAACATAGTGGACCTGGAATAAAGCTTCCCAAGCTCAGGGGTAAAGTAACAACTCTCATTCTGGTATTGGATGATATACTCCATGAACCAATAGAAAAAATATGTTTAATGTCAAATTCACAGATTACCAGATAATTTTACTCCCTTATACTTGGGCCCTTTTTCTCAGCATTGAGAAGTCAAAAAAAGAAACAGGAAAAATGAAAATGGTTACATATTTCTGAGGGGTAACAATGTTAGCAAATTTTTAAATAGTATTTGGACATGTGTATAGAGATTGAAAAGTTTTTCCACAGCTAGACTTATTCATATTATAAAACATGATTATATGTGTATTTTCAGTCTGGAAAAATTTGTTGCTTAGTTCACATTTATTTAATATATGTGTACTTTCTTATAGGTGTTTTTCAATACAGATTTTTTTTTAAAGTGTGGTTATAGCAATGTCAAAACAATAAAGTATCCAAATATATTTACTGATTTAACCAGAATAATTTCATATAATATTATATGTCTCCTATCCTAATAAACTCTATGGTCAAGTCAATGTATTAAGTTTCACTTAAAGTTTGAGTTAGGTGAGAAAACTGAATTTATTTCATCCTGAGATAATTATGAAGGAAATCTGAATGTGATAATTAAAAGTACCTGTGATTAAAAAGGACCACCTAAGATAAACCTATACATCTCCTATCTGTTCAAATTCTTCACTGTATTTTGTACCTAGCTTGTGATTTATTTTACTACCTGAAACCATTTAGCATTGTCCTTGAATAGGCTCAACAGACTTTTCCAAGTTTTCACCAAAAGTATTTTACAGTGTGTGAAATACTCTACTAGGATTTGATTTGGCCCAGTCATTCTTGCTACGTGTTTTGAACAAATTAGTTTATTCGTCCTTCTCCAGCTTATTTCTCTAGGAGTGGGACTGACATTATACATAAAGCACTTTTAGCTTAAGCGCCACTGAAGTCAACTAGTAATTTTTCTACTGATTATTTGAATATTTAAATACAACCTTAGAAAAGATCTTTTCATATTTTAACCTAATGGTCATTTTACCTATCTGTCTGTCTGTCTGGCTGGCTGGCTGGGCATCTGAGGAATCATCTGTCTTTCATGTGTTAATCATTGTCAGTCACCATTACATTTTAATTCTAGTTGCATTTGTCAGACTGATCATGTGAAAAAGTTCCGTTTTTTCCTTTTGAAACTCTGTGATGAACATTGATGCAGCTGAGTTGTTCTGCTGGTTGTAATGAATGAGGTTCGCCCTGTGTGCCTTTGCCAGGTCCTTTGGTGAGCTGTCTCTTTGCAGGTGTGACTCTGCCATCCTTGGGGGTCAGCCTTTAACCACAACAAACAAGCTATGGATGGGATTTTCCAAAGTGGCTCAAGCTGTTGTGCAAAAGAATTCATCTATCAGAATTTTCAAACTTTCCTTCAATTCCCTACTTTTCCTTGAATCTTCACCATAGTAAAGTAAACATTATTAACTTTTTTGAATTAGTAAAATTAGTAACATTTACCAGTGTCTGTAATTTTACGTGTTCCTTTTTCACAGTAAAAATTACCCGTGGCTAAAAATGTAAAAGTATTCCTACTCTGAACACTTAATAGCTATTAGGTAAATTTTAGTTTTTAGATTTCTCCTTTGGTTAAGTATTTTGCTGGTTTTATCTAATGTTTAGAATACTTTGTAGTCATCATCCATGGTAGGAGACGCTCAAAGGTAAGAAAATCTAGAAATATGAGTAGAGGACTTGATCATTTATTAGCTTTCCAATATTTCAGTAATCCATATTACAGGAAACTTAAGACTTGCGGCATTCCTCAGATCACCTGTAAGACTTTGTCTACGAGAGCTGCAGACTTTGCCATGGATGATGGAAGGGAGCTGATTGATATTGACAGATTTCAAGGATGATAGCCCTTTCATTCGGGATCAGTGGACCACATAATACTTGGATCAGATAATTGCTGAATGCAGGGAACAGTTTTCAATTCTTATTTGATCTCCAGACAAAACAACAATATCAAATGAGGTAAATGTTAGACTCCTGTGCTGAGTGAGTAGTCTGGCATTTACTCCACACTCCGTAATGTTGTTCCAACCATTCCTTCTTCACCTTTCTGTACAACCTCCCTGCTCTATTGAGACTCAGGCCGTTCACTAACACTCATTACACCTTCCATCTTTTTATGATAATGTGCTGTTAGCTTCTCATTCTTATTCACTAAAGATTTTCTCTTAAATTTTTTATTTTGTAATAACTCCTATTTTTAAGAATTCCAAAAGAAATACATAGATTTCCCACATACCCATCAGCCAGTTTCCCCAATGTTAACCTCTTCTCTATCCATGGCATATTTATCAAAACTAAGAAAATAATAAGAAAATAATAGCGCACAATGCTATTTAACTAAACAGACGTTACTTAAATTTCACATTTTCCACTAATGTCTACTTTCCGAGGGCCAGTGTTGTATCACACTGCAGTGAATTGTTGTGCTTCCTGGGTGTCTGCCAAACTTTCTCTACATTTCCCATCCTTACCTTTCAACCTGGATGCATTTGAGGATTATTATTGACCAGGTATTTTGGGGTATGTCCCTCCATTTGGGTTTGGTCGATGTTTTCTCGTGATTACACTTTTACGGATTTTGAGGGCGAGTGGCTGAGGAGGGAAGGGCTTCTCGCATCACTGTGCATCCGGGACCCATGATGCCTTCAGAATTAGGCTTGGCGATGGAAACTTGCATCACACGGTTAATATGGCATCTGCCGTGTTTTCCCACTGGAAAGTTATATCGTTTTCATTTTTTTTGTTTTTCATGGTCTCATAGAAATGCATCACTAAATCTAGTTCACACTGAAGGAGAGGACAATTAAGTTCTACTTCTTGCAGTAGTATAAAAGGAATTTGTGGGAATATATTAAAACAACCACGGTAATTAAAAACCACATTGGAGAAGAGACCTTGACTTATGTTAACACTTTGTTTCTCCTTCATTTTAAACCCACCACTTCTGGCATTCGTCTGTGGATCTTGGTAAAGCAAATATTAGTATGGTGATTTTTTATTTTCTTTATTCCTTCTGTATTATTTAGAACTATTCTGTATGAAAGATTTGTCCTCTTCTCTTTACAGTTCTCCTTTGGTAACTGCAGGGGACTGGTATCAGGATGCCCTACAGACACAAAAATCTGAGTGCTCAAGTCCTTCATATAAAATGCCATCATATTTGAATATAACCTATGCATATGCTCCTGTGTACCATCTCTAGATTACTTATAATACCTCACAAGATGTAAATGTTGTATAAATAGCTGTTATACTGTATCATTGAAGGAATAATGACAAGAAAAAGAGCTTGTACATGTTCAATACAACACATTTTTTCCAAATACTTTTGACCTATGGTTAGTTGAATCTGTAGATACAGAATGCATGAGCATGTAAGGCTGACCTTTATTTATGTTGTTATTTGTTTGTTTGTATATATGTATATATGAGAGGGAATGCATAGCAGCAGCTGTATGCTATACTCTAATATTGCTGTACTCTAATACTATCACTTTGTTCCTCAAAAAGATTTGGTTATTGGAAATTTTTAAGGTTGATTTTTTTCATGTCCCATGCCATCCCTCTCCCAGTCTTTCTTTTAAAGCGCTTCCTTTTTAGTATTTATCAAAGCCTTCCATTTATTAAGGACATTCTGTTCCTTGTTTTTTCCCTTGTAGTTTATACCATTGTCCTTAGTGTGTTCTATGAAGAATTCATCCAACAGTAGTAGTGCTTCAATTCTGTGATCACATCAACTCTCATAATATTTTCTCTCCTTGACTTTCCAAAGTCTAAGCCTTGAATTTTGTTATAACCTAAAAGTGTTCAGCTTTTATAATGTTACCAGCTTTGGGGTCCTGAAGAGATTCTTATTATGGGCTTATATCTACATGTCCCCCAAAGCCTTATCTGATCATAGTGGGGCTTTCAGAAGTGGCTGGATCTAGAATGTGCTATGCTGGGATCAAGGATGTGATGCTGGGATTGATTCATGGTGGGATGCTAAGATTAAAGATGTGAGTGCTACTTGTCAGCAGGTAATCTGGATAAAATGTAGAGACAGAAACAAGGCTGCTGTTGTCATTGTTTCTTGCTGCTGCTGCCACCTCCTGCTTGCTCTGTGATGCCCCCTGCCATGGAGCCAGC
>NW_004955430.1:1165722-1167994 GCF_000276665.1 Chinchilla lanigera
ATAGATGCACAAATTCTCAATAAAATACTAGCAAACAGAGTGCAACAAATCATCAAAAAAATTATACATCATGACCAAATGGGATTCATCCCAGTAATGCAGGGATAGTTCAGCATATGCAAATCAATTAATATAATATGTGATATCAATAGAGCCAAAGATAAAAAGCACATGATTATCTCAGTAGATGCAGAAAAAGCTTTTGATAAAGTTCAACACTTATTCATGATAAAAACCCTACAGAAAATAGGAATAGATGGTCTCTTTTCTGCTCTCATTCTGATAAAAGCCATCTATGACAAACCAACAGCCAACATCATACTAAATAGAAAAAAACTGAAAGCTTTCACTTTAAAAGCAGAAACAAGACAAGAATATCCACTATCACCACTCCTACTCAATATAGTTCTGGAAATATTAGCCAGAGGAAATTACACAAGAGAGAGAGAAAAAAAAGGAATAAGGATACAAAAGGAAGAACTGTAATTATCATTATTTACAGATGACATGACACACTACATAGATGACCCCCAAAACTCCACCAAAAGGCTTAGATTTAATAATCAAATTCAGTAAGATAGCTAAATACAAAAATCAATAGCATTCCTGTATCTAAACAACAAAACACACTGAGAGAGAAATTAGGGAAACCACATGTTCCACAATAGCACATCAAAAAATGAAATACTTAGAAATCAGTCTAACAAAGGAAGTAAGAGATATATACAGTGAAAATTATAATACTCTGAAAAAAGAGATTAAAGAGGATTTCAGAAAGTGGAAAGATATTCCTTGCTCATCGATAGGAAGAACCAACATTGAAAATGGCCCATACTCACAAAATTTTGTTCAGATTCAATGCAATCCCAATTAAAATATCATTAGTATATCTCACAGATCTAGAGAAAACATTCCTAAAATTCATAGGGAAACAGAAGAAACCCAGAATAGCAAAAGCAATCCTAGGCAATAAAGAAAAGGCAGAAGGCATCACAATCCCTGACTTGAAACTATACTACAATGCTACTTTGATAAAGTCAGCATGGCACTGGCAAGAAAACAGACCTGAAAATCAGTGGAACAGATCAGTAGATGCAGACACAACTACAAACACACTCACTGACCTTATCTTTGACAAAGAGCCAAACATGTTCACTGAAAGAAAGATAGCCTCTTTAATAAATGGTGCTGGAAAAACTGGCTATCCACACTCTGAAGACTAAAACTACACACATGTCTATTACCATGCACGAAACTAAAGTCAAAGTGGATCAAAGATCTAAATATTAAAATAAAAAAAAAAAAAACACTAAATCTACCGGAAGAGAAAGTAGGTAGAAATCTTGAAGACACAGGGGTAGGCAGAGTTCATGAACAGAAACCAAACTGCATAGGAAATACTTCAAAGAATCAACAACTAGGATCTCATCTTATTGAAAAGTTTTTGCACATCAAAAGAAATCACCAATAGAGTAAAAAGAAAGCCCACAAATTTGGAAAAAAAATTTTAGCCAACTGTCCATCAGAAAAAAGACATCTATCTAATGCATACAAAGAATTTTTTAAAACCAGGCTCCCAAAATTCAAAGACTCAATCCAAATATGGGTACCTGAGATGAATATACACTTCTCAGATGAAGAAATACAAATGGCAAATAAATATATGAAAAAATGTTCAACATCATTGGTTATTTAAGAAATGCAAATTAAAACAACACTGAGATTCCATCTCACCCCAGAAAGAGTGGCAATCATCAAGAAATCAACCAATAACAAATCCTGGAGTTGTTGTAGGGAAAAAGGAGCTCTTCTCCACTGCTGGTGGGAGTGTAGACTGGTGAAACCACTGTAGAAATCAGTTTGGAATTTCATCACAAAATTAGGATTAGAGGTCCCACTTAATCCAGCTATTCCCCTTCTGAATATTTTCTCTGAAAAACTGAAAACATCATTCCACAGAGATATATGTGCACCCATGTTAACAGCAATGCAATTTGTCATAGCTAAATCTTGGGAACAACACAAATGCCCAGCAAAGGAGGAATGGATAAAAAATTATAATATTTTTATACAATGGAATGTTATTTAGCTATAAAAAATAAACTTGAGGCTTTTATAGGTAAATGGATACAACTACAGACTATACTCATAAGTGAAATAAATCAGATACAATGTGTAAACATCATATTGTCTCCCTGGTAAAAACCTGAATGAGTAAACAAAACCCTAAAGGTATAATAGATATTATGAAAGGGAAAGAAATTGCTCAAAG
>NW_004955430.1:1169929-1171188 GCF_000276665.1 Chinchilla lanigera
GTAAAAGTCACTAAGGCAGTTCTTGATGTCCTGAACTAAGCTTTGGAGAAGATATGCCAAAAAGGTAGTGAGGACTTACATTTATTGAAAGTGGAGAATTATGCTCTAAGGAGTGACAGCAGGAATGTAAGAAGGTTCACGGTGACCATGAGGATAATGGCAGGGGTCTTTGGTACCTCCAGTTTCCAGATTGCTTCTCCTGCATGCAAAGGGTATTTGGGAAAGTTCTCTTATCAGAAACTCACTTGGCCTGGTGTCAAGTTTAAGCTGTCCTATCAAACCCCACTTGGTTTTGTACCAGGTGTAAATGAATTGAGAGTGGCACTTTTCTGATTGCTCAAGCCAGTCTCCCATGCAAGGTTGGGAAACTTGCATAGTCATCCTGGATTCTGTGTTCTGCACATGTATTTTAGATCTCTGATGGGGCACACCCACTTGTCCAACCAGTTTGCCCTATCCCAATCTCCTGCCTCAGTCATACTGAACTTCAACATCTAGTTCTTAGTCTCTTAGTCTTTTTCTCTAATGTTCTTTTATCTCACAGGAGCTTCTGGTCTCTTCACATCTCCATTTACTCCCAGTCCATATATCCTAGAGTTTATGGCCAATGACTGGGACATTTCAACCAATTGATGGGTACTCCAGATATGAACTACACAACTTCCTTAGGCTCTTGGCAATGTTTGTCAAGCCTTCCACTTGTGTACAATCAGCTCTCTCTTCTACTCTCCACTCCCTGCAAAGGAGTAGCTCTGTACTTTACTTTTTCCTCTCCCCATATGCTGACACTGACAGCAGAAATCATGAGAAGATATACCTCTGATTCCAGCCACAAATGCACTATCTCACCTTTTTCTCCTTTGTTTTGTTTCTCCCATGCAGATAGAGTTCTCATTCTGTCTAAGGGTAACTCTTTCCACCTAGGTTCTCAATCCAATTCTCTTTCCTTCTGGCTCTTTCAGTGTCCTATTTATCCTTCTCTTTCCCTCCTGTTCAAAATATTCCCTTCTCTTGCTGCTAGCTTTACTTGAGCAAGCAGACAAAGCAAAGTGAAACACTGCCCCTTCTTCTGAGCCTATGTTACCTTCCTGGTGCATCTGTTACCTTTATGTTCTCCTTAACACTGCCTGGAAAGACTTAGCTGGCCTCCTCACACCATTGCAGGAGCCATGCTGAGCCTTGGGCAGCTTCCGGAGCCTCAGTGAGCCTTGCCCCACCCCCACACACATAAAGAAAAGAGAACAAGCACAAATAAACAA
>NW_004955430.1:1173093-1216053 GCF_000276665.1 Chinchilla lanigera
ACAACTAGGATCTCATCTTATTGAAAAGTTTTTGCACATCAAAAGAAATCACCAATAGAGTAAAAAGAAAGCCCACAAATTTGGAAAAAAAATTTTAGCCAACTGTCCATCAGAAAAAAGACATCTATCTAATGCATACAAAGAATTTTTTAAAACCAGGCTCCCAAAATTCAAAGACTCAATCCAAATATGGGTACCTGAGATGAATATACACTTCTCAGATGAAGAAATACAAATGGCAAATAAATATATGAAAAAATGTTCAACATCATTGGTTATTTAAGAAATGCAAATTAAAACAACACTGAGATTCCATCTCACCCCAGAAAGAGTGGCAATCATCAAGAAATCAACCAATAACAAATCCTGGAGTTGTTGTAGGGAAAAAGGAGCTCTTCTCCACTGCTGGTGGGAGTGTAGACTGGTGAAACCACTGTAGAAATCAGTTTGGAATTTCATCACAAAATTAGGATTAGAGGTCCCACTTAATCCAGCTATTCCCCTTCTGAATATTTTCTCTGAAAAACTGAAAACATCATTCCACAGAGATATATGTGCACCCATGTTAACAGCAATGCAATTTGTCATAGCTAAATCTTGGGAACAACACAAATGCCCAGCAAAGGAGGAATGGATAAAAAATTATAATATTTTTATACAATGGAATGTTATTTAGCTATAAAAAATAAACTTGAGGCTTTTATAGGTAAATGGATACAACTACAGACTATACTCATAAGTGAAATAAATCAGATACAATGTGTAAACATCATATTGTCTCCCTGGTAAAAACCTGAATGAGTAAACAAAACCCTAAAGGTATAATAGATATTATGAAAGGGAAAGAAATTGCTCAAAGGGAAGGAACAACTTGGATGAGGGAAAGGAGAAAAGAAAGAAGGAAGAGAAAAAATATATATATGTGTATATTTAAGGATAGCTGGGATAATTGTATAGCCAATGTCTATTGGTTCATTGAAAGGAACAGTTAATGCTTAAAGTATTTTCTCTTGGCCAATTTTGCATGCTTACATCTAGTAATCTGAACAATTTGCAATATAACAACCATTGTTGAATTCCTATCATCTTGGTTAGTGAAGCTCTGTATCATTTCTAATGTTTTTTATTATTTGTTATTCTCTTTAATTGTTCAACCAACCTTAAATTCTTACATCTGGTAATCTGAGCAACTTCGTTGAAGATAACAATATGTAATATAATAACCATTGTTAATTCCTATCATCTTGTTTTGAAATTGTGTATCATTTTTATTGTTTTTGTGTTGTTTTGTTTTTGTCTTTGTTGTTGTTGTTATTTTGTTGGGTTTTTTCTCTTTAAAATAAGAAAAGGTTTACCTGTCCTTTTAGTCCACTATAAGTTCTGTCTTCCTGTACTGTTCTATCATACTACTCTTACCAAAGTGGCCAATGGTTTCCAAGTAACCAAATCCAGTGGATTTTTACAGTATGATGCAGTTAACCATCCTTGTTAACCACTCTCTTTTTCCTGAAAGTCTCCTTTCATTTAGTTTCAGTTATTCTGTTTTTCCTCCAACAATTTTGACCTTTTCTCTTATCTTCTCCCATCTTCAGAGTTCTGATTAGGTCCCATCTCATGTCTCATACATTTCTGAGTTGAGTGGTGATGGAGACCACTAGGAAGCAGACTGGAGCAGGACTTAAATTAATCAATTGGTTTTTCATGTTCATTTGTGAATCTGTCCAAGGCCTAGTCTCCTTGTTTGGAAATGGCAGACTCATAGTAAGTGGACCTCCGTGAGTCACTAATCTCTACTAAAACCAGTAGTGGTAGATGAAACCAGAAAGCCTCAAAGGATAAAACAAGATTACAGCCAAGGACACCTGGATCTGACCTCAAGTAGATAAAGATGATAACCTGAGACATCTCACTCCTAGGTAGATTAACTTAATACCTTACTTGGAGAAGTCCTTGAGTGATTCTGCCCTTCTTGAGTACTCTCCTCCCTTCTGCTGATAACCAAATAAACATGGGCCACCCAGAGAAAGTCTTGGTCTTAGCCCTAAGAGAATCTTGAATTCTGTGAGAGGGCTCTGATCCTCCTGGAGCCCAGAAATCATTCTATTTGCCTCCTTTTATTTAGCTTTCACCATACACTCATTCAGGAGATTGCGGACCTGATCAAGCCACAATAACTGAAGGGTGTTATTAATCCAATAGAGTGGGGTTTTTTCTATGCCTCCAACTACCATCCCTGTGGCTTAAAAATCTATGTTTCAAATTCAGGCATATTTCATGAGTCTCAGCCATAGTTATTTATCTGCTTGTCCCTGTACACACCACTTTAATGTTCCTTAGTAACTCAGGCTCATACACCCAAATTAAACTTTACATTTGCCTCCTCCATTTGTGCCTCCTCTTTAACCCCTCTCTTAGTGACAAGGTACCACTACCCCTTGAAGCTAAAACCAAACACTTGGGAGGGTCTTCTTTGAGTCTTATTTTTCAAATAAAAACCTTCATTAAGAATTGCTGATTCACTTCTGCAATAGTTCTCAAACCCTTCTATTTATGGTCATCCTCTTTGAAAACTTTTAACTATCACCAGGGTGGTACAAGAGACTTCCATGTACATTCTCTGCCTCTAATCTTAACCCCCACTAACTAGTTCTCCAAATGCTACTTGGATAACTTCCAAACACAAATGGGAATAGATTCTTCGCTTCAGTGGCTCCAGTTACCCTTAGACCAGAAAGCAAAATCCTAATCTGAATTCTCAGGCCCTGCCTAAACTTAGATCATTTTTCAGGTCTTATCTGTCATCATCTTTTTCATCTAAATTTGTATTTTCTCCTGCTTTGAAATGTATTATTTTATTTTATTTTATTTTATTTTTATTTTGTGCCTAAGAAACTACTCATCACTTTCTTTTAATTGCTCAAATCATTCCTGCCAGTCCTTCCTTGGCCTCCCCGCTTCCCATCCAGTTGGTTTAGATGCCTGCCTTTGTGCTGGAATAGCTAGAGGTTGTGACTGCCAGAATGACTCTGACCCACTATCAATTACTGAAATTGGATTGCAATTTCTCCTTACATATTTTCTTTAGATCATTGCTATGACTGTCCATGGCCACTGGAGATAAAAGAAGTAATCACCTGGGAATAGGCTAGGTCAGCCATTTATATGTACAGATGCTGATTACTCAAGTTTACAAAATGCAAGATACACACACTCGCACACACACACACACATTTTATAAATAAAGCTCATCTTGCTGATAGTATGGTTGCCTGAGCTACCAGCATCAAAGAAAACCTTGATGTGATGTCACATCCCTCTACCTTGAGTTTGTGACTCCTTAATAAGAATCATCCAACTAAAATCCCCCAAATTGAATTTCCAGTTGCTTACACCTAAGTGGTTAATGTTTAGATTTTATTCAGATGTTGGACTTAGTCCAGAAGTATACTGGGATACCCTCTGATTAGCACAAAATTCTAAAACTGTAGTTATCTCCCTCCCTGACCTTCAACTGTCTAGGGTTGCTGATGCTTTCATGAAACTAACCAACTACCTCTGGCTGTCCGTACCAAGTTCATCTGTCTCCTTGCATAGCTTTCTGGCCATCAGGAGGCATGCTGCTGTGCCTTTTGCCGTCCTTACGAAAAAACAAGAGCTTAGTTGCAGATGGTTAACATGAAGCTTGCGCATGATAGTTCATCATGTACACACATGGTAGTTCACCATGTACACACAATTGCTTTCTTTCTCTAATCTTATAGACCTAATTGGCTAGGAAGAAGTTGTTCAGTATACACTTTTGAAGTAGAGTTCCAATCATATTTATCTCCTGTAGCGTTTTGGTTCCAAAGGAATTATTTGGCCCTCAGATTTCTGTGCTAACAGCTTATGCTAAACAATGGCGTACATTTAGGAAGTACACTCGGCAAAGTGTACAAATGCCGATTTTATACAGAAGCTTAATCTGTTGTCCAGGAATCTGGGTGTGCTAACTTCCATCACTGATCCAGTTCTGTGTGTGTACCGGGGAGTAGTGCTTAGTCTAGAGAGTATACTTTGTTATTCAGTTACCAGATGTGGAAATTGTAAAATGCTTAAAACATTGCCCTAGGTATCATAAGGAAGTTTAAAATGTTTGATTTAGCCGCTCAAAACACATACTCACGAAATGGCCCTAAATCAGTGATGGGACAAAGAGGATTCAGAATGAGGAGAAAAGATTCATTCAACAAAATATTTGTTAAATATTTAGTTTATGCAAAGCACTATGCTAGGTTAGATGACGGAGGCACTGGACAAATCCTTCTATTCACTTGCCTCAGGATCTTCAAAGAAAGTGTGTTAAATGACATGGGTAAACTGTCATAGGAATTCAAAGAAAGCTCCAAGATGATATGTGCATAAAGCTTTCAGAAGCACGAAGAGAATCTACAAAACTCTGTGTATAGTTCTAAAACACAGCTGTTGTTGCAGTGTTTGGTTTCCACTTGCCTTGGGTTAAAATGACTTATTATGCCAAACGTTGTCATATGCCTTTTATCAATAAATTGATCATTTATAATTCAGTAAAGAAAGGGAAGATTTGCAAACACTTTGCTAACCTTTAGGATACTGATTAAGTTAATGCATGCGGAGAGGCTTTGCGATCGAGTCTGTAAACAGTGTGTGACCCGGTGAGAAAACATATAGAACAAATGTTTGAATGTGCGGTACGGCACGTATGCCAAGTAGCACGGGCACAGCCAGGTGAGGATGGGCAGAGCTGGGAAACACACTGCTAAGCCAAGAAGCACATACACAACTTCTTGTGGTGACTGAACCCACTTCAATGCCTAGCTTCAGGCAGTATCTTACTTATGTTTGTCTAGTGCTGGTGCCACCACAAAATTGGCTGAGTTATTCATAAAAAAGAAACTTATTGTGGGCAGATGCTAGCCAAAGTAGATTGAATTTGAGTGTCATAAGAAAGGGACCTTGGGGACAATAGTTCCCACACTCCTGGGATACCTGGTTAGAGTTTTGAGCAGAATCTGCAGGAAAATAGCAGAATAAGAGCAAGTTACTCTCAGAGATGTTTGCTTTGTGTCCCCTCTTCCCTGAGAAGATTGCCTGAACTAGGTTGGCATGCATTACCTAACAAACCATCCCATTCAGGGTCTGCTCCCTGACAAAGACTCCTATACTATATGTTGCAAGTGCATTTCTTCTATGTCTTTGTCCTCACATCCTTGAGTTAAAAATAAGAAAATACAGAGGTTTCAGGCTGCTGCTGTTTACCTGAAGCTCTCCCATAAGCAGCTGCTCTGGGCTTATCAGTGGTTGAACTAAGTCTCCGCTCTGAGTAACTGTTTTTGTCCTGTACACAGCCATGGTCTCACACTGTGACATTTATTTCTCACACTTCTAGGGAAGACAGAAAACCCAAGATCAAGGCACCAGAAATTTGGCATCTGGTTGGGGACCCGCTCTGCTTCCAAGATGGCACTTGGTTGCTCCACCCTAGAGAGAAGAACATCATGTCTTTACATAGCAGAGGTGGTAGAAGGGCAAAAAAGGGGTCTACCTGAGTCCTTCCAGCCAATTATAAAACACCAATCCCTTATAAGAACGAAGGCGTCATAGCCTAATCACCTCCTCATAGCCTAACACTTCCTGTTTTCACTGGGGATTAAGTTTCAAGATCAGTTTTGGAGAGGACACAAACATTGAAATCATGGCAGTCATGATATACTATATCAAGGTCTATTAAAAATATAACATGAACCGCATATATCTTATATTTCTGGGTAGTAACATTAAAAAAGGTAAAAAGAAAGAGGTGAAATTACATTTACTAATATCTTCCATGTAAGCCAGTATTAAAAATATTGTTTCAACGTGTGACTGTGATGCCCAAGGATGGGCAGCTTACCACACCACGTCACTCCTTGCCACTGCTCTGCTGAAAGCCCAGCTTCTAGTGATCCTAAATCCAGCACCGGAAAAGAACTAAAAAAAGGGCAAAGTTTAGTGTAACAAAAGACGGTTTATTTGGACAAAAGGTGGGAAAGATTGATAGCTACTGAGAGGTAGTAGGGGCTTCAGAGCTGAAAGCCCATGAGCTCTTATCCCAGGCTCTTTCCCCTGGGGACTATCGTCTCTCCCATCCACCAGGCAGACCTGTCCCTACCTGACCTGTTCCCTGGATGGTCTTTGACTCTAAGCTAGGCCTTCTGGCCTCTTGGCTCCTTGTGTCTCTTTGTAATGAATAAGTAGGGGGGCGCCTATTAGGAAAGCAGCTCTAAAATGATTAAGTAAAGGGGACATGTGTATATATGTGTATCTGGTACAGTATTATACTGATGTTAAAGTGAGAACATATGTACATGTGCATATGCATAGGTGCATGTGTGTGTGTGCACACATGCATGTGTGTCTTATATATTAAATAACAGTCCTTATGTGACTCTTATTGCCTCTGCATTTTGTCAGGTGGGTAAGGAGAGCTGGTTTTCCTGGTACTTGTGTTGTCTTGATATAGGAATGACATAGGACCTCCAAGTGATGTAGGGGAAATATTATAACTCCCAACTTGTTAGATGTTCAATACACCAAGTTCGTACTCCCCAAAAACCAAAGAATGAATTCTAAGGGACAACGGAGGTTAAGAATTGGAAATATTTATTGAGAGATAGGCAGCTCCTGTCTGAGAGAGACAGGAGGGGACCCAGATGGTAGGTTCCCAAGGACTCCACTTTGCAGGGAAGTTTTATATAGCACAATCACATGAGTACAATGTGGGTTAAAGCTATGATCAACCAATAAGATTGTAAGTATAGCCAGTTAGGTAAGATTGATCCAATGGGGAAGAAAGTCACATAGCAAGTGTTCATGGGAATAGAAAGAACTTTTCAGAAAGGGATGAGTCTGAGGGTCTTTCAGGTGACTGATGTCTAGCTAGACTTCATTGGCCCAGGTGTAACTTGTCTTAGCCCTTGCGAAAGCATATAGGCCTGGTCATTCTGTCTTTATCTTGAAACCTGGCATCCAGCAGGTGTGCCTTGGCCACAGATGTAATGAGTTTTTATCTTTGGACTGACTCTCTCGAAGGCCCAGCCCTATCTGACTGCCTGTAACAATTTCACCTAACCTAGCTGTCTATAGTAGTCTGGCCCTTCTCCCAAGTCTAGCTGGCTTTTTCTCTCCTTTGTCTTTTTAATTACCCTAACTGCAGAGTCTACCTGTGAGGGCAGAAACTGCTTTTAGTAAGTTTCCTTATTGATCTTCATAAAGCTCAATGAAGCCTTCATCCTATCTTTCCCTACCTACAGGGCCCCCTGCCCCTACATAACTGAGATCAAATTTATTAACGAGATGTTCTCTTTACTTATTTTTGTGAAGTCTCTGAAATCTGTTGTGCATTTTACGTTTTTAACAGAACTGTATTAGGACAAGTTACATTCAAGACCTCAATAGATACATGTTGCTAGTAGCTACCATATTGGCAGTGAAGCTCTAGGCAAATAAAAATATATCCTGAATAGGAGATGATTCTTCAGCTTTTTTCTGGGACACCATTCCAGTGCTCATTGGCACTTACCTCTCATGCTGTAAACATGCAATAGGTATTTATTGAATATCTACTATATACTATATTTTATGCTAAGTGTTGGGATTCATGGTGAGCAATATTATTTAGGTTCTGCTTTCAAAGGCATACAGTTAATGTAGAAGGCAAATACTAGCAAATCAAATCTGCCACATGTGTTGGATGAAAAAATGTTAGGAGTTTGTAAGGATTCCTAATCGGAGGACTTCTTTTAGTCTCGAAGGATTTAGATGCTTCCCCACTGAAGTGACCTTTGGTCTGAAATCAAAGTGATGCTCCTGAGTGGGTACTTGGCTCTTTTGAGGAAGAAACAGAAGGAAGATACGGCTCCAGTGGGAAGAACCATGGCAAAAGTGAGTCAAACTGAGATTGAGGAATTAGGCAAAGCCCCTAACACACATAGTCCATAGGCCACGTAGGGACTAGGATTCTGCTAAGGGTAAAGAGAAGCCGCTGTATACTGTTAGAGAACAGAGGGATTGCAGGATTTACCTATTAGACTTTACCTATTCGACTTACCTATCACTCTACTATAGACTAGAGAATGGATCTGAAGGAAAAAAAGGCGAATCTGGGGAGATCTTTCAAGAAGCTATTTTGTCATCTAGCAAGAGGACAGGTCCGAGCTGGGGATATGGCTCAGTGATAGAACTCTTGCTTTGCATGCACAAGGCCCTGCATTTGATCCCAGCCTCACAACAAATATAAAATAAAAAAAAAAAATAAAATAAAGACTGGGCCATGACTGCCTGTGCCTTTAGCTGATGATTTTGAGGCCTATTTAGTAGATAAAACTGATAAGGGGCCTGGGGATTTAGCTCAGTGGCACAGCGCTTGCCTGGCAAGTACAAGGTCATGAGTTCGATTCCCAGTACCGGAAAAACACAAAAATAAAACTGATAGGACTCTACAGTGCATTGGAGATGAGGGAAAGTGGTGCCAGTCACACAGAAGTGCTACTCTCATTTTTCTGCTCTGCTTACCTACAGGGGGATGTGGATCTATGTAAGAGTTCTCGGTTCTCTAGCATTGTGAAAATTACAGGAAAAAGTCTGTATTACCCAAGGGAGAAAATATAGTCTTAATTTGCCTGTCACTTTTTGTTTTTGCTTGAATCAAAATGTGTAACTTTCTGATGCTAAGGTCGAATAACTGAGAGAAGAAAACAATAGGCCTCAGCCCATATCTCTTACACTTTACTTACTGCATAATCACTGGCTAAGTCACTTAACAGTTTTATTGCTTTGAATTTCATAATTTTTCCCTGATAAGTGATAGTATTTTTTGCACTGACATACAATATCATTACCATAACACTGTCAAGATTAGAGGGTGATGGCAGTCTTTGCAGAGGGAAGCTAAAGGGAAACAATAAAAGAAATAACTTGTCTGATCCAGAAACTTCCTAAATAAATTATGAAACCACAAAAATAAAGCTTTCATTTTTTACAGTTGCTTTGTACAGATTTGTAATAATTCTTAGCTAAGCATTTTTAAATCAGGATTTGCATTTTTATCCCCTTTAACATTAGTTATAAAATACCTAACTTACTTCCTATTCACATTCAAATCAACATTAAAAATTCAACTGCCAGATAATTCAAAATAGTTGGACATTGACACTTGTATTCATTGTTTATTCATTCCCTTCTGGGATAATTATTCAGTGCCTAGATACTTAACAGGGTAGGCAGCCCTTGAGGAGTTTGCCATGTAGTGTAAAGGCACAAATGAATACACACATGAATAAATATATAATGCAATGTCAGTAGTGAAAAGGGCCATTAAGAAAACAGAGATTGAAAAGCCATAAGCAACAATAGGAGTCATTGTCTACCTTGATGAGTGGAAACCTTTCAGATAAGGTGTATTTCAGTAGTATTATAGGCAGCTAAGTTAGATAGATGTTAATATACAGTCGGGGAGGGATTAGGTCCTCAAGGAAGTCAGCAAAAATAAAGGCATCAGAATTGTGGCTGGAGGCAAATCTGGAGAGCCAGGCCTCGGGATGGAGAAGCAATAGCCAGGCCTGTGCGCCTCCCTAGAGATAAACAGCAGCTTGAGATTGTGCTGTAATTAGCACCACCTGGTCCAGTGGGCCCAGACAGGCACCGAGCACGTAGGTGGCTGACCAGAGGGTCCGGATCCATACTCCTCTCCTTTCCAAGAATTCCCTTGATCTTTCCATGCACCCTTGCTCATTTCCCTATTGAATCATTATTAGCTAAGCAGCTATACTTGTAACCCCATAAGTTATTATACCACAGTTAGACCCATCTTGCAATTTTGCTGTATAAATTGCCTCGACAAAGGAGTCGGTGACAGCCCACTTGGAATTCCCACCCGGAAATCTGGGCGCTAGTCTTTTTATTTCCAATAAAACTGTCCTAACTTCCTCCATTGGTTTATGACTTTATTCCTTGATGTTGTGCAATCACAAACTCAGCACATTTGACATCTAACGGACAAAGGGTTCCATTCTTCCTGTAGGAATGGTACCATGAAGAAGTGAGGAGTGAGTGGGCAAATAGCTGAGAAGAGAGCCTCGGAGGCACGGGAAAGCGAGTGCAAGCAGTCTGCAATGGGCACATGCATTTGCCAGGAAGACCAAGGACGAAATGCTGCCTACCTACAGGGAGGAAAGGAACAGTGGAGTAAATGGGATCCAGGAGGAACAAAGGTCTTAAATCACCACGTTATTGATATTTGAAAAATATAACTCCCAAGCTGCCAGATGTCACATACGCTGAGTTTCTGTTTCCCAAATACTGAAGAATGGATTGCTCGGCACAGAGTAGGCTAAGAGTAAGAAAGGTTTATTAAGAGAATGCTCCTGAGAGATAGGAAGGGGTCCCAAAAGGAGGTTGTCACTGAGGCCACTTGTCAGGGTCATTTATATAGCAAAAGCACAACATGGGTACAACATGGGTCAAACTGTAACTGACCTGTAGGATTACAAATATAGCCACTTAGGTAATATTGACCCAACAAGGAAACAAGCCACATAGCAAGGATCTATGGGAAGAACAAAGGCCTTCTTGGGAAGGGAAGGAGTATGAGTCTGGATGTTCCCACTTTGATTCTGGATGTATGATATGTGAAAGAGGAGCTGATTCCTGGAGTTTTGCCCTGCAGAACTGGATGCATAGTATTTATTAAGTCAGAGAAAACTAAAAACTTTAGAGCAACAATCAAAACAGTTCAGTACAGAGCACGTTAAATTTGAAATGCCTGCTAAACATTCAAGGAGAGATGTTGAATAGATGTACACATTTGTGATTCTACACATTTGTAATTCAGGGGGCAATTGAAGGTTGGAAATAATATGTTTGAAACTTAAAGCTAGAATTTAAAGTGCCTAATGAATGTCTTATCCAGCAATCCTAGGAGTTTTTTTTATAATCTCTACTACCATTACACTTTCCTCTCCCCCTCATCCTGTTTTACCCCTGCTTTGTCTTTGTAAGGGGCGGAGCAAGTTTTTCTTGTAGAAGAGTTCTAGCTCCTAGGTGATGATGGTGACAGTGAGGGGGAATGGCTATAGTGCTTAACCAACATGGGTCCTTTTGCTGAGGGGGTATTATGTTCCCCTTTCTTGAGGCTAGAAAGGCTCCGTAAGTTATTTGGAATTCTACTACATGGAGATTTGTCTTTTCTATCTCCACTTTTTAATCACTCAACTATAAACATTTGCTGAAAAACTTACTATGTGCAAAGCCAGAGTGAGCAAATGCATTGTGAGAGAAAGCAAACAGGGCCCCTGCCCTGAGTCTACAACCTGGTATACATTAGAGCATAGGGGATTAGAACAGACGTCAACCTAGCAATTACAAAAGCCAACATAACATTGCAGTAGAAGCGCCTGATGGAACAAAGGTGCATGTTACCAGAATGCTTGTCATGGGATGGTTATGTCTTGGTCTGGAGATCAAGTAAGGCTTTCTGACAATGATGTGGTTATTGGTTATTATCTGTGGGCTGAGTAGGAGTTAACCAGGTAAAGGGCGTAAAAAGAGCAACCAGGAAGGAAAAGGAAGCACTACCTATATTCACAAAGAGCCTGTGGTAGGAGGGGCAGGGTACATACTCATATTGGAAAAGACTGGTGCAGCAGAAATCTAGAGAGTGAGGAGGAACGTTGTGCAAGATGAAGATGGAGAGTCTCACAGGAAAAAAGACAATAATTTGAAGAAAACCACTGTGACTGCAGGGTAGACAGTAGAAGGAGCCTGGAATTGGGATGAAGGGATAGTACACAAAGAAAGGATGAGGAAGATCAAGCAGCTCATTTTAAGAAGGCTCTGCAGCAGACTAGGTGAGAGTTGAGGTTAGCTGGGGGAAAGATAGCACAGAAGCAGGGTACATTCAACTGCACGGGGGGAGCTGGGTAGGTGAGGAAGGCAAAGGTAAACTGGTTTCAAAGATGAGTACTGAAGTGAAGGGATGTACATGTTGGTTGAAAGTGAGGACTTTGTTTTGATTTTTGATATAAAAATACATTTTATTTATTTATATATTTGAGGGGGTGCATATTAGTGAAACAGAATAATGAGATTTTTTCTGGTATCCTGGTACATGTATGTAACACATTTTGATTATTTCCATTCTCATTACCTCCCTCGCCTTTTCTCCCTTCTCCTTTTTTTCCCTGGTTCCCTTCTCCACCTTTAGAGGATTACTTTCTAGTTCCTCTCATCTCTTAATTAATTAAATGTTTTTATCTTTAGATTGCTTATATAATAAAAAACATGATATTTAAATTCCTGAGACTGGTTTATTTTATTAAACATGATGGTTCCCAGCTCCATCCTTTTTCCTGCAAAAAAAATGATTTCTCACTTTTTGATGGAGGCTCCAGCCTCTAGAATCAGATGTAGCTTAGCTTGAAGCACAGCTTTTCTACCTCCTGCTGAGTGATTTTAGACCCAGACAGTAAACTAGATGTAACAGGGCCTGTGTCACAGGTTTTGCTTAGGGATGGAATGAAATTGTATAAAAAATGCTAAGTCAACATTGAATAACTACAGTATCACCACTCAGAATTTAGTAATCGCCTTTAGAAAAGGTGGCAAAGGAAAAAGGGTTTCTATAGTTATTAGAAATCATTAGGGAAAACAGTATTCAGATTTACTGAGCACTCTCTTTCTGTAATAACTTGCTAGAACAATACATATTGATTATTCATTGTAGTTTTTCAGATATGCCTCATAAAATGGGTCCAGTATAAAGATGACAAATATATGAAACCCCCTATCTTACTAACATTAATGAGAGTGATTAACACTTTGTTTATCTTTATTTTATAAAATACATGACCAAAAAAGCAAAAATAAACTTTGCAAAAGAGTTCCTTTAGATAAAAATTATATGCCATCACTTTTAAACCTTTATTATTTACTTACTGATAGAAGCTTCTATGGGTTCACTAATATCCTGTGAACCACAAATCAATTATTTTACAGTGAAGCATAAAATTAGTTTAAGAGGCTCATATATAGACAGCACATAGTATATTGGCTTCTCATCAGAAGTAGATTAAATAAAAATGTGTGAACACAAAAAAAATACAGATGACATGTTAGGTGGTGAGAAATGAATTGTGCCTTAACTTAAAAAGAAGAAATGCTTGACTGGAATTCTAAAATGTATGTAGTAACACTTTTGCTCTAAATCTAACAATGGACTTCTTAAACAAAGTTATTCAGCAAATATGAGTCAATTCAAGGACATCCTTATTTTTTACAGATTAATGAAATACTATTCTAAATGCTTAGCACAAGGACAAGTTTCTAGTATTTGTAGAAAAAAATGTTCCTCTTTCCCTTCATCTAAGATGAAGCATATGAGTCCATTTAAAATATTTAATCCCAATTCTGATAAAAACCTAGGTTGCTTTTCTTTTCTTATTATTTTTATATTCCTTTTTGAAATTGCATACATAATACATGCTACTGTAGGCAACTCAGAAAACATGGAAAATAACATAAACATCACCTGTGATCTCACCTTAGAGAGGAGTACTTTTAATATTCAGGTCCTTTAATCATGTTTTTTTCTAGGCTATTCTACTTGGATTTCATAACCTTGGTGTTTACATAGCTTGTCTCATAAATGAGGTAATAAGACTTGGGCAGTTAAAGCCTCTGTAATGTTTGAAGAACAGAACAAATCTTAATTGCTAAATAGTGACTAAATTGATACATTTTTGCTCAAATGATATTTTAAACTAAACTTTATTCAAAAATTTTAGACCAGGGGACCAGCAGCCCAAATGGGAACCACCCAGGACCAGGAACCGGTTCTGTGAGAGGAATTCAGGTGTCTGACTGATCCCTCTACATTGCTGTACCAGGCCATGGGGGGGACAACAGCCACACAGTAGGGCCCAGAGTAGGATGCACATGATGTACAGGTGAGACTAGATGGAAAAGTCTGAAATATGAGCCAACAGGTAATAAGTTAGGTGAACTAGCATTGTGTTTAGAGACAAAGACACAGAGAACAAAAACAGGGTAAATCCACTCTACCAAGGAAAAACACTTTGCATACAAACTCCTAATTTATGACTGCTGCTATATAACTATAGACCATGCTGCTATAGTCTAAAGTACAAAATCAATAGTTACCACAGTTTGTCAGCTTCTAAGTTGTGCTTGATGCTATTGCTATTGCTAATTGTACTACATTAGCTAGGATGTCATATCTCTTGTAATCAGTTATTCTCCCATCTGTAACAATACTGGGAAGCTCTGGGATAATAAGATCACCAAAGCCCTACATCAAGACACTGGGGACCTAGCCAAACAGATACAAACATCCCACACTCAATTAATTGGGAATGTAGGATCTTAGGACAGACACAAACCAAGAATCTTCTATGTACAGAAGACATCCCTGAAGAACAGACTTTACCTAGAGAGGCCTTGATACTAGTGATGTAGCTACCTACTACAAAAACTCACAAGAATAATCACAGAAAAAAAATTTTAAAATTTTTGAAACAGTTAATGGTAAGGTAGAGCAAAATTCAATCTCAGAACTCCAGTCCACCCAGATAAAGTCCAGGAAACACTGACATAGAAGAAATTGAAAGATACACACCTGAAATTTCTGAAATGTAAGCAAGTAAAGTGAAAAAACAATTCCATGAGGCTATAGAGGAAATCAGCTCAGAAATAACCTTTCAGATAAAAAAAGAAATGACAACCACAATGAAAGAATTCTTCAACATATCTAAAGAAGACATAGAAAAAAAATAGAGGAGCAGAGGAAAATGATAGAAACCTTGAATGAACAATATAGCAAAGAATTAGAATGCATGAAACAGATTCAAAGAGATACCCAGGAAATTAAAAATTTCATTGAAAGCTGGAAAAAACCATTTGAATGAAACTGAAGATAGACGTTCAGACCTTGAAAACAGGATTGTGGCTAGCATTCTCAAAAGAAAAGTTCTTTTCAAAATAACAAGGAACTAGGAAAGAAAAGTTCAACAACTGCAAGATGATGCAGAAAAAAAACCAATATAAGTCTGATATGTGTCAACAAAAAAGCAGAAGTTAACACAAATGATGTAAAAAGCCTATTTGCAAAAGTCATAGCAGAAAATTTCCCAAGCATGGGAACAGAATCAGACATACAAATAAGTGAGGTGCATAGAACTCCAAACAGCCATGACCAAAGTAAATCCACCCCCACCACCACCAAAAAAAAAAAACCAACCAAAAATCTTTCTGGGGCTGGAGATTTAGCTCAGCAGCACAGCACCTGCCTGGCAAGCACAAGGTCATGAGTTAGATTCCCAGTACTGAAAAAAAAACAAACCAAACAAACAACCAAAGTAAATCTACCCAGACATACAACAACCAAGATCCCAGAAATTCCATACAAAAACAGAATATTGGAAATGGTTAGAGAAAAAAAAGATCACCTGTATAGGAAAGCCATCACAATCATGGCTGAGTTCTCAATATAAACCTTCAAGTCAAGAAGAGCTTAGAATGAAGTATTTCAAGTCCTGAAAGAAAACAACTTCCAACCAAGAATTATGTACCTTGGAAAACTATCCTTCAAAATTAATGGAGAAATAAAATACTTTTGTGAGAAAGAACAACTTAAGAAATTCATGACCACTAAACCAACCCTACAAAGAGTACTGACATATATTCTAGATAGAGATAAAAATGACCACAATTCCAAGAACAACATCAGAAAGGAACTACCAGGCAGGACAAGCAATTAAACAGAGGGGGAAAGCAGGGAATCAATAGCAGGAAAATAACATGACAAAGATAAGCCAATACATATCAGTTAGAACCATTAATGTAAATGGCCTCAATGCACCAATCAAAAGGAGCAGATTGACAGAATGAAACAAGAAACAAGATCAAACAATATACTGTGTACAAGAAATATATTTAAATTTAAATAACTCATAGACTGAAAGTCAAAGGATGGAGAGCAATATTCCAAGTAACAGTAACCCAGAAAAAACCAGGGGTGTACTCTTTGTAGACAATGTGAACTTCAAACCAAGAATGATTAAAAAATAAAGAAGGTCACTACAGAGGTAACAATCATAAATAGTTATGCGCCAAATCAGGTGCACCCAACTATATAAGATGAAGATTAATAGACATGAAAAATCAAATAAGTAATAACACAATTGAAACAGAGGACCTTAATATCCCATTGTCACAAACAGACAAATTAACTAGACAAAAAAATCAGCAAAGAAATAACAGAACTGAACCAAACCTGTGAACAAATGGACTTAGTAGACATTTACAGAGTATTCTACCCAGGAACATCAAAGTACACATTTTTCTTAGCTGCACACAGGATGTTCTCTAAAATAGACCAAATACTAGGCCATAGAACATGCTTAAGTAAATGTAAAGGAACTGTAATTATCCCATGCCTATTATCTGACCACAGTGCAATGAAACTGGAAATTAATAACAAAAGAAACTGCAAAAACTCCATAAACACATGGAAATTAAATAACACCCTCCTAAACAACCAATGGGTCACAGATGAAATTAAAGAAGAAATTAAACAATATCTATAATCAAATAAATATGAAAACATAACTTACCATACCATGTCATATGCAATGAAAGCAGTCCTGAGAAGAAATTTTATAATGGTGAATTCACAGATCAGGAAAACAAAGTGAGCAAACATAAACAACCTAATGCTGTACTGCAAGCTCCTAGAATGAGTAAGTCAAGCCCAAAGATGATACAAGGGAAGAAATTACAAAGATCATATCAGAAATTAGTGCAACTGAGACCATAGAAAACAATACAAAGAAGTAATGAATCAAAGAGTTGGTTCTTTGAAAGAATAAATAAAAGTGATAAACCCCTAGCCAACCTTATCAAAAAAAGGAAATAAAAAACTCAAATTAATGCATAAGGAATTTAAAGTGTGAAATCACTACAGATCCTGTGGAAATTCAGATGATCATCAATACCTACTCTGAAAATCTTTACTCTCATAAGATGAAAAATACAGAAGAAATGGACAGATTCCTAGAAATGTATGAATTACCGAAGCTGGATGAAGAAGTTATAAAAATCATGAATAACCCAATATCAGTTAACAAAATTGAAAATATAATTAAAAACTTACAAGCAAAAAAAGCCCATGTCCTGCTGGATTTGTCACTGAATTCTATAAGAAATTCAGAGAAGAGAAGACAATATTTCTCAAACTGTTTAATGAAATTGAAAGGGAAGCAATTCTTCCTAACTCATTCCTGGAAGCAAGTATTGTCCTGATACCAAAACCAGAGAAAGACCCAAACAAAAAAGAGGACTATATGTCAATCTCGATGATGAATATAGATGCAAAAATTGTCAATAAAAGACTAGCAAACAGAAGACAGCAAATAATCAAGAAGATTATATACCATGATCAGGTGGGATACATCCAAGAATGCAGGGATGGCTCAAAATATGCAAATCAATCAACATAATACACCATATCAACAAAGCCAAAGACAAAAACCACATGATCAGCTCAACAGATGCATAAAAGCTTTTGATAAAATCCAACACTCATACACAATAAAAAATCCTATGGAAAATCAGGATAGTCTTCTCCTCAATCTGATAAAAGCCATCTATAACAAACCAACAGCTAACATCATGCTAAATGGAAAAAAAATTAACACTTTCAGTATAAAATCAGGAACAAGATAAAAAGTCGACTATCATCACTCCTATGCAATATAGTTCTGGAAACATTAGCCAGAGCAATTAGACAAGACAGATAAATAAAAGGAATACAGGTAGGAAATTTGCATATCACATCATATTCTACATAGCACACCCCAAAAATTCCACCAAAAGACTGTAGAATTAATAAGCAAATTCAGTAGCATAGCTGGATACAAAGTCAACTCTCAAAAATCAATAGCATTCCTGTACAGAAACAACAAACCCAATGAGAGAGACATCAGACAAACCACACCCTCCACATAGCATCCAAAAAAATGAAATACTTAGGAATTAGTGTATAAAAAGATGTAAAAGGTCTATACACATAAAATTACAGCACTCTGAAAAAGGAGATCAAAGAGGATATCAGAAAATGGAAAGATATCTCTTGCTTGTGGATAGGAAGAACCAACATTGTAAAAATGGCCATACTCACAAAACTGTTACACAGATTTAAAGCATTCCCGATCATGATACCATTAGCATACCCCACAGATCTAGAGAAAACATTCCTAAAATTCACTTGGAAATAGAAGAGACCAAGAATAACAAAGGCAATCCTGGGCAATAAGGGTAAGGTAAGAGGCATCACAGTCTCTGACTTGAAACTATACTACAATGCTACTTTGATAAAGTCAGCATGGTACTAGTAAAAAAACAGACCTGAAAATCAATGGAATAGACTAGAAGGTGCAGTCACAACTATAAACACACTCACTGACCTTACCTTTGACAAAGTGGCCAAATATGCTCACTAGAAGAAAGATAGCCTCTTTAATAAATGGTGCTGGAAAAACTGGCTTTCCACATGCTGAAGCCTAAAACTAGACACATGCCTATCACCATGCACTAAACTAAAGTCAAAATGGATCAAAGATCCAAATATTAAAACAGAAACACTAAATCTACTGAAGGAGATGGTAGGAAGAAATTTTGAAGACACAGGGGTAGGCAGAGTTCATGAACAAAAACCAAACTGTATGGAAATTACTTCAAAGAATCAAAACTGGGATCTCATCTTATTGAAAAGTTTTTGCACATCAAAAGAAATCACTAACAGTGTAAAAAGAAAATCCACAAATTGGGAAAAAATTTTAGCCAACTGTCCCTCAGAAAAAGGACTTCTATCTAGAACATATATAGAACTGAAAAAAATTGAGCCCCCCAAATTTAAACACACAATACTAAAATGGGCATCTGAGATGAATATACATTTTTCAGGTGAAGAAACACCAATGGTAAATAAATATATGAAAAAATGTTCAAATCACTGATTAGTCAAGAAATCCAAATTAAACCAACACTCAGATTCCATCTCACATCAGAAAGAATGCTATCATCAAGATATCAACAAGTAACAAATGTTGGTGGGGCTGAGGAGAAACAGGAACCCTCTACACTGCTGGTGAGAGTGGGAGTGTAGGCTGGTGCATCACTGTGACAATCAGTGTGGAGATTCCTCACAAAACTAGCATGAGAGGTCTTATTCAACCCAGCTATCCCCACTCTGGATATTTTCCTAGAAGAATTAAAAACATCAAACCAAAGTGATATATGTGCACCCATGTTTATAGCAGCACAATTTGTAATAGCTAAATTTTGGAAACAACCCAAATGCCCATCAACCAAGGAATGGATAAAAAAGATGTGGTATTTTTATACAATGGAGTACTACTCAGCTATAAAGAAGGCTAAACTTGAGGCTTTTATCAGTAAGTGAATACAACTAGAGACCATTCTCATAAGTGAAATAAATCAGACTTGCATGTGTAAATGTTGTATTGTCTCCCTAGTGTAAGAAATTGAAAGAGTAAATAAGATCCAAAAGGTACAATAGATACAGCGAAAGGGAATGAAGCTGCTCAGAAGGAAAGAATAGCTGGGATAGGGAAAGGAGAAAAAAAGGAATATACAAGATATCTAAGATAATTATACTACTAATTGCTATTATTTTATTGAAAGGAATAGTTTGTGCTTATATTGTTTGATCAGTTTTGCATGCCTGTATTTTAAAACCTGAGCAATTACTTTGACCATAACAATATGCAATATAATAGCCACTGTTAATTTCCTATTATCTTGTTTTGAAATTCTGTGTTATTGTTTTCATTGGATTTTTCTCTTTAAAATAAAAAGAGAACATAAAACTTACCCGTTTAAACATAAACTTTTTAAATATAATTTATTTTATTTTAATTGGCATATATATTATATACATATATGGACTGCAGTGTGATAGTTCTATATATATATCTGTAAGTATAATGATCATATGAAGGCAACTGGTTTATCTATAATCTCAAACATTTCTCTATGTCAGGAACATTCAAAATCCTCTTACTAGCTATTTTTTTTAAATATATGATTAAGTATTATCAACTATAGAAAGAAACTTTATTTTAAAAGTAGATTTAGATTTAAAAAATGGAAAAGATAGTACAAAGAACTGTCAAGTACCCTGTACCCTGCTTCTTCTATATTAACATGTTAGTATGATTTGTTTGTTATAATTAATAAATCAATATTGATATATTGTTGCTAATTAAAGTCCACACTTTATTCAGAATCCTTGGGTTTTACCAAATATGCTTTTCTGTATCGGGATTCTATCTAACATTACATTCATTCTCATGTCACGTTAGGCTACTTTCACCTGACAGCTTTTCTTACTTGCCTTGTTCTTGATGACCTTAGCAATGTACAAAAATACTGATCATTTATTTCGGAGACTGTCCATCTGTTGGAATATTTTGATATTTCTTTCATTATTAGATTGGGGTTATAGGTTTTGAGGAAAATCAGAGGTGGAGTGCCATTCTTGTCACATCATAAAATCATAAAATTAAACACTAAAAACGTGATTTATTATTGTTGGTATTGAGCTTGATCCCCTGGCCAAAATAGTGTTTATTAGGTTTTTCTACCATAAAAGGACTTTCTTGGTTTCCTTTCCATACTATTCTCTTTGGAAGGAAATGACTACCTATAGCCCATATTTATGGGATGTTACTCTCCTCCTTGAGAGCAGAATAGCTACATAAATTATTTGGAATTCTGCTGCATGGGAGATTTGTCCTTTCTCTCCTAATTAATTTCCCAGTCATTTATTTATATCAGTATAGACTTATGGATATTTAACTTACAGCTTGGGCTATATTTTGTTGCTCAAATAATTATAGCTTTGGCTATTATGAGTTCTTTTCATAGGACTTTGTGTCTCTTTGATCTATTGACCATTTTGGGAGTCCTTCATAGTCCACTGTGGGACTAGGTAATGCATAAAGAACAGAAATTTATCTTCTCACTGTTGTAGAGGCTGGAAGTTCAAGATCAAGGTGCGGGCAGGTTTGGCTGTCTGGTGAGGGCTGCTCTCTGCTTTCACCATGGTGCTGTGCTGCTGCTTTCTCTGCAAGGAAGGTACACTATGTCTTCACACGGCGAAAGGCAGGAGAACAAGCCAGACAAATAGTGTGTGAAGTCGCCTCTTTCTGGGCCTCATCCCATTCATAAAGGAGCATTCATGGTTTAATCACTTCTTCAAGGCCTTGCTCCCTGACATGCTCAGAGTGGCAACCTCTGCCTTTTGGAGGGGATATATTCAATCTGCAGAAGGCTCCCTTGTGTGTGTGTGTGTGTGTGTGTGTGTGTGTGTGTGTGTGTGTGTTCTGGCTCTTTTTTTTTAAATTAAGTTTACTGGTACATTTTACATATATAAAATGATCAGATTCATTATAGGGAATTTGTACATAAGTTGATTCTTTTTCTTTTTCTTTTTTTCTTTTAGCAGCACTTTCTTTACAAGATGCTCCAGGTTCATTTTAGACATTTCTGTTTGTTTCCAATCCGTACATCTTAAAAATTAAAATCAGTAGGCTCTAGAATCGGACTTCATTATATTTCAAATCATAGCTTAACCATTTTCCCCCTTTGCAACCTGACGCTATTTGTGTCAGTCATGGGAAGCGGACAGACCCCAGAGTCCCGTTTCCTTATCTATCTAAAACTCCGAGCTCCACTAGGATTTTGCCTAGCAGGAATTTTGGGGTTTTAGTTTTTGCTGTTTTGTTTTTTCTCTCTCATTTCCTACCCTATCTATAGCATCTGTAATGGCCTGGCATAAAGGGGTGTTCAATAAAGAAATATTTGTTGAATTAATACATGAAATTAAAGCATAATACAATTATGTTTGTCCATAAATTCAGATAAGCAAGTAATATGCCTTTGTTTTCTTATTTTTGTCCTTGATAATTTTCTAATATATATTTCAAATTCAATTTTATTATTATAAAAGTTGTCTATGTACATAGCTTGAAGAGTCAACTAGTAATATAAGATTTTAAAGTCTTGCTATTTTTTTATGATTTTAAACAGTCTTCTTCCTCATTCCCTGAGGCAACTTCTCCAGTTCATTCCTTACTTACTTAGCACCATATGCCCGAACAGTATAACTATATTGTTGTTTCTTGAATTACAAGTTTTCAGCACTGTGCACCCCCTTCTAACTATTGAGTTGAGGACCTGGCACCACACACTGTGTTCTTTTTGTCCTTCTGTTCTCCTTTTGATACCTATCAGCCAGAGCCTACCAGGAACACATCTGAAATCCACAGTCAAGCTTATTATTCGCTCCAGCTGGGAGACCATCCATTATGGAAACCCAAGAGGTATCAAAATGAGGACATTAGTAAAGGGTGTTAAAAATGTGGAGTGATCTTAACGGAGGTTGGTCAAAATTTATAGATGGAGGGACTAGTAGAATAGTCAATGATTTTGTTTTTAGAAAATATGAGACCGTATGGAATTATCTTCATACCAGTTTCTGCACTGACTTACCTATGGGCATCTGAATGAGCAGGTGGTAAATGCGAAAGCGTGCAGTGGATATCATGGTTCAGCTTGGTATAGTTTTCTGAGTCAGTGCACATTTTACAAGATGCGACTTCTGATATAATTCTTAGTTCCTTCCTAATATCCTAGTTGCATTTCAATCCATCACTCTTACTATAGTTATATTATAACTGTGTTTAAATGAATATTCACTGCTTGCATTTCTACAGTGAAGTAAACTCCATGGGTAGCTGATAATTTCATATACTTTTTTTCCTTTTCTTGCTTTGATTGCTGTCATGTATGCAGACATTTAGTCGGTAAGCACCACTAGTGAAGCAAGCTCAAAACAGTTCTCATGAATTGGTCTGTAAACTGGATGAGGTTCCTACTTCTGTTTTTTAATTAGTTGCTTATACATGTGAACTACTGCATTGAAACAAATTCAGCAATATTCCTGAAGCTGAATTCTTTGCCCATGAGATAGTGTTCAGTAGTTAGAAATCCTGCTAAACCAGTAATTGCTCATGGGATCAAGTGCAGAATCAAGCCAAAGGCATTCTGCAAGGCCGGAGGATTCACAGGGTACATTTTAAAAAGATCAAGTTCATCTTATTGGATTGTTAGCTTTACTGAGTTGTGAGTATTCATTATACATTTTTATATAAGAATTTTGTTAGAAATATTCTTCTGAATGCTTTCTTAGTTCTTTTATGGTTGGAAATTTTGTGATTAATTTATAAAATCTCTTCTGATTATAAGAATATGAAGACTTTTCCACTTTTGTCTTTAGGTTATAAAATTATAAAGTTTTAACTATAAAACTTGGGTGCATGATTCATCTTGAGTTTATTTTTGTGTTCAGTGAGAAGGGAAGATTCAGATTCATTTTTTCCAGTTCTAGCTCCATTTGTTGAAAGAACTATAATGTTACTATTGAGTTATCTCAGCCTCTTTGTCAAAAATCAGTTACAGACACAAAATGAGGAAACGCAAGGTGTGAAACCTCATTTTGATTTGTGATGTGGGGAAAAGTGCTATAAAAGACACACTAGAAACTGCTGGAAATATTTAAGGACAGTACATTGGATAATATTATTGAGTCACTATCAGCTTCTAACTATGACTATGATATTGTGGTGATGTAGGAGAATATCTATGCTTAGAAGACATTGCCTGCAGTATTCAGAAGCGAAGTGTTGCAGTGTTTCCAATGTACTTCCCAAAGGTTCTGAAAACATATATGTATGTGCATACACATGCGCTGTGAGTGACTAAAAAGGCAGCAGTAAAAATAAGTAAATAAATACATAAATAAATAAAATGCAGCAGTTTTAGAAATGGTGAAACATAGTAAAGGTGTACAAATATTTATTTCCTGAAGATCTTATTTTCATAGACTTGAACATTTTCCTAATTAAAAATTGAAAAAAAATTATTAAAAAAGAAACATTACTTAATGTATTAAAATATGTTTATTCAAAGCTTAGCACTATGTATTAACTTTCAATCTTTTACTATAAGACCAAGTGATTCTCTTTTAATAAAGAACAGCTGATTAGCGTTCAGCATCTATCCATCACAAATGACTTTGTAATTTTCAGGCTATCCATTTTCAGTTACTGAAAATGAAGTAAAGTCATTTGGAAAACAGTGAGCATACAGTTCTTCTAAATGCATTTCTTCCTTTAATTTTTTTCCTTCTCTTTTCTACAATTTCTTTTTATTGAATCTTTCCAGGGTGTTAAAGCTTGTTTTCATAGTATGAAGAATTCTTCCCACATTTACATCTCATCCGTTTACATGATATATAATTAATATTATAATTAAAACAAGTGCAACTGGTATTAGCAAGTTTGGAGACAAATGTAAATGACTATTGATATATAGATATAGATATAGATATATGCTCAACTGATAGGAATTGAAAAAGTACATGGACGTGTAAGACAGCAGCCTACAGTGTTTAGTGAGTTGCAGTATCAGCTGTTCAGTTTCGCTATTTAACAGTGAAACTAAGTACGTGCTTGAGTGGAGCTTCGTTAGCAACACAAGATGCTTCTGCAGTAAAGTACCACCCAGGCCTGGCTGTGAACAAGATTCAATATTGTTTATACACAGTTCATTTCTGTACAAGCAGTAATCTGCCATGCTCAGGTTACTTTAGGAATAATCACTTCTTTCTAGATATCTGCAAATGCTGTTTCTCCAATTGTCATGGTTGATACATTGTGTCAGTTTGAGAACTGAGAAGTTTAGAAGCTTAACGAAGTGATTCAGAAGCGGGCCAGGGTCCTCACTCTGTAAACATCCTTAGCTTGTGGAAGAGGAGGACATGGAGCTGGTGTGGGTGGATAGCCTGCACACAATATAAGGCAAGAAAAAAGGTTTTCTTTTCCCCTTTTGCTTTTGCTGCTTTTATTTTCTGCACCTTGAACTGCTGCCCCTGTGCCATGCCACTCTTTCTTGGAGCCAGTTGATTACAGATTGAAACCCCCACAAACTGTGAGCTAAATAAACCTTCCCTTCCTTAATTTTAAATGTCAGGTATTTTGTCCCAGAAATAAGAGAAAAGTAACCAAGACACTAATGAAGCTGTAATAGTTCAGCTGAATTTCCAATTTGATTGACTTGGGAGCTACCTAAGGGATTAGTAAAGCACGTCTGGGTAAGTCACAGAGGCCTGGCCATAGGTACTATATAAGGTTCCTGGCCCCTTCATCCCCAGCACTGTTCCCCTGCTCTGTTTTCTGGCTGTGATGAACTGAGCAGCCTTCCTCCACCCCTGCTCTTCCACCATGAAGTTTCTGCCTTGGAGCAAAGTGACTATGGACTAACACCTCTCAAACCGTAAGTGAAATTTAACCACTCCTCCTTTAAGTTGTAGGTGTTGGGTTTTTCATACCAGTGCTTAGAAAGCTGACTAATACAGAAGTTAAGTAAAATGGCCTCAGATATTTTAACAGTTACAAATGGGCATTTCGGTCACTTTTATTCTATAACTTATCCCCACTGACCCCCAGTCTGGAGCTATTCCTTGAGAAATAGTGTTACACAGGTACTGTTTGGGCATCTTCCTGAAAGTGTGGTACAGAACTTAGAATCTTGGAGTTGTTAGTTAGTAGTGATTGTTGTCTGTTTATCAGCCAGTTACACTGAAGTTCTGAGTGCTAACATACTGTTGAGTATAGGTTCAATCTTCTACCTTGGATGTGTCTGAGAAGTGAGGTTCCTTGTGAGGGTGTTATTTTTCTCCTATACCTGCTTGCTGTTCTGAGAATGCTGTCCTAAGGAGAGTGGGTGTCCTCCTCTTCATAGTGGCATGCCAGAAATCTGGGTTAGATTTCTGTCTCTATTCACTCACTGCTCAGTGCTATGAGAAGGCAAGGACAAGGGAACTGTGGAAGGAGGATTTTCTGCTGATTTGTAAGAGCCATGGCTTTCCTCTCTATAGCATGTCATGCTTAAATGCTATTCTTCCCTTGTGGGTGCCTTTCAGGTCTGTTTTTCTCAGGCAGAGCAAGAGACCCTAGTTATTTCACTGTCACTCAATTTTGAAACCTCAAAGCCCCAAATCATTTTTTCAGATCCACTCAGATACCAAAAACAGATGTGGAAAAGAAATTGCTGCACATTGTCTATTGGCTGTGAAACTCTAAGCCATCTCTTATTTTCAGTGTGGTGGTCAGACATTATTGCTAACACTCATGTAAAAATGAAATGCTGCAACAAATTCCTCAGTGAATACAGTTAAATTTGTATTGAAAAAATTCTACATTTTGACTGACAAGCTTGTCTAATATTTCCTGACTATTTCACTTCATCCTGCACAAGGGAGACTTGAACTCCTACCCTGAAAGTTGGATGTGGTCATAGGACTTGCCTTTGGCCAGTGAAATGCAGTGGATGTATTTGATTTCCAATGCTTGAATTTCTGCCTCTATTCTAGACTACTGAGAATCTCATTTTTCTGAAACTGTTGAAAATAAACCACTGGAATTGTCAGATTATTTGTTCCTTTTGCTAGCTTCACCTGAATTATTACTCATTTACACTCATAATTCAATTTACTTAATATTCTTCAGAAATAAAATTTATATAAAAGGAATACATGAATGTTTCCTAGGCCCAGAGGGAGTTCTCTTATACAGCAAATATTTCAGTATGCTTATTTTCATACATTGACTCTAAGGCACAGTGCACAAGCTAGTTTTCTTTTTTTAGGTACTTTGTAGCATTGTTTTCTAAAAAGTGAGGTATTTCCCTTATCATACAAATGTTTGTTTAACATCTACCATATTCAAAGTACTGTGAAAGTCCTGGGTATATAATTTATGTGTAGCTGTAATTATACCTACATACTGCATGTAGCTTGCTGCTATGGAGTGAATTGTGTCTCTTCAAAATGCATCCATTAAAGCCCTAATCTCCAGTGTGACTGCTTTAAGAGAGGGTTTTTGCAATGTAGGTAAAGTTAAATTAGATCATAGGAAGGGTGCTGAAACTCAACAGGGTTGGTGGCCTTATAAGAAGAGGTAGACTTTTCTCCGTCTCTTGGTTTCTATGTCTCTCCCTCTCCCTCTTCCCTTCTGTCCCTTTCTCTCCCTTATTCCCTCTCTCCACAGTCACACAAGGAAAGGCCCTAGGAACAGCACCTGCATCTTGGACGCCCAGCTTCCAGAATTTTGACAAAATAAATTTCTATTGTTTAAATCAACCAATCTAAGGTGTTTTGTTAGGCTGGTCGAGCTGAAGATACATTTACAAAATCTGGGAATTACACAACTAGAATCCCTATAAATCCTAGAAAAAAGTAAATCAGGGGCAACAAAATCAAACAGATCTCTAAGTCATACGGTTGATTTTTAACTTAAGAAATTTGTAATCTTATGAGGTATTAAAGGGAAAAAACAAGCACTGTACTTATTTTTTGCTCACTCTGTTTATTTGTAACATACAGATTAAATTAGTATCTACCTCTTAGTATGGTGGATTATAAGAATGAATGCAAATAAAGGCACTAAGGTTAAAACACACATTAAGTTTTCAGTTAATTTCAGCTCTTTCCATCATGGAGAAATCAGAGGAAAAATTGCACTGCTATATCCCTTACCTAACACAACATTTGGCATGAAGCAGTTCTCAAATGACTACTTTTAGAAGAATGGAAAAGGGTTCCTGGAGAAATGCTTCTATGTAATTAGGGTGAAGTGGGGGAAGAAACACTAGAAAAACAGTTCCAGGTGTCTTAGTTACTTTCTCCTCACTGAGACATAATACCTGATACCCACAACTTAAAAGAAGAAAGGTTTGTTTTGGTTCATAGTTTATGGAGAGGTTTCAGTCCACATTCCACTGTCTCTGAGGTAGAATAGCATGACAGAGCTGCAGGGTTTGAGGGGAGCATGGGAGATATACCTTTCTGGGCCATACCCCCAGTGACCCACAGCCACATGGCAGAGGACAATGGCAGAGAGAGAAATACTCAAGGCACAGCAGGCAGGAAGTAGAAAGAGGGATTGAAGGATGAAGGAAGGAGATATACACTCCCAGGCCATTACCCCAATGTAATCTAGTCTAACCCAGTGACCCACCTCCTCACCTCCCAAGTCACATTTAGCCATAAATTCATTAGTGATATGGATCATACTCTCATGATCCAACCACCTCCCCAAAGCCCCATCTATGAGTGTGTTAGGCTTTCAGGGACATCTAGATATAAAGCGTAACATTCCACCCCATCTCCCAAAAGACTCATGCCTATCTTTCTATGCAAAATGCATTTAGCCCATCTCTAAAAGTTGTTGAAGTCCCAATAGTTTCAGCATTGCTAAAATGTTCAAGTCCAAATCCCTTCTGAGATTTAGGTGTGAGCACTGTAAAATGTGCTGAAAGTTAAATACCTCCAATATACAATAGCACAGAAAAACATTCTATTCTAAAGGGGAAAAATGGGAATATAGAAAAGAAGGGAACCAAAGCAAGACAAAAGTCCACCAGGACAAACAAATTTCACAGTTCTATGTCCAGCTCCCTGAACAAATAGTGGTATAATGTGAGCTCCAAACAAATCTGGCTGCTCTGTTGCCTGTTTATGAGGCATTACAATGAAATTCTGACTATTGAAACACTGCTGCATGCAGGTTTTATTTCCTACTTTGGATGTGCTCACAAAGTGAGGTCTTTGCGAAGGGGTTATTTTCCTTCTACACCCTCTTACTGTCCTGACAACGCTTTCCTGAGATGGTGAGCAAGTGATTGTAGCTCCCATGGCTTCTCTCTTGGGCTGGTTTTGCTCACTCCTTGCATCTTTCCTCAGATGTTCCATATTCCTGGCTTTATCAACATCCTGGTGTCTCCACTGAACTTCTGACTTCACCCTCAAAGCTTTAGGCACTGCCTTCTCAGATAAGCACTGGATAGCCTCCTAGCCCTTTTTCTGAAATCTCGGTAGGAGCCTCTCTGATCCCACAACTCTTGCATTCTGCATTTTTGTAAAGCTAACAGCACACAGATGATGCCAAGACTTGCTGAGCCCTTTTTCATCTTGCTGGTGGTTTCAGAAGCCTCCCAGAGTCTGGATGGCTGAGCACCACACACTGAATCCTGGACAGTCAACTCCCCAGGTATCCTTTCTCACACAGTGCTCTCTTCTCACAGCAAAGTCTTTCATCTTTGCAAGTGTGAACTGGTAAGGGGTGGGTTGGTTCTTCACAGTCCCTAAAAGAACTTTCCCTATTGTTCTGTTGTAAATTATATGGCTTTCTTTCAATGCTAATCTTTTTAGCAGCCAAGTTTTCCTCTGCTCCATCTTTGCAAACATTCCAACTTTACCAAGCCTTCCTTTCTGGTGAAACTCAAAATGTTTAAAATCATTCTACTAGGCTGTTTGTTCTTGATTCACAATGCAGAGCTGGTTGTAAGTGTGAAGTATACACAAGCCACAGCATACATATTTGGCTACCTTGAAATTTCCTCCATCAAATTAATTAGTCCACTACCCTTAATCTCAGTCTCCTGCAAAGTCTCAGTGTTGCAGTAATGATATCAGGACCTCCAAATATGATAGAAGGGAAATACTATAACTCCCAACCTGCTAGATAACTCATATGCCAAGTTCATGTTTTCTGAAATTGAAGAATGAACTCTAGGAACAACAGAGGTTAAGAGTAGGAAACATTTATTGAGAGGGAGAGATACAGCTCCTGAGAGGCAGAAGGATTCCTAAGTGGGTTTCCAAGGACCATACTTCTCAGGGGAAGTTTTATAGAGTACAACCATGTGGACACAACATGGGTCCCCACTATCATCAACCAATAAGATTGTAAGTATAACCACTTCGGTAATATTGATCCAATAAGAAAGCAAGTCAGGTAGCAAGTGCACATGGAAAGAACAAAAAAAACTTTTTAGGAAGTGATGAGTCTGAGGGTCTTGGTCACCAACAGAGGTGACTGATATCTATCTAGACTTCATTAGACCAGGTGTTATAACTTATTTCAGGCCTGGTCATTGTATCTTTATCTTAAGGCCTGGCCTCCACCAGGTATACCTCTAGCCACAGGTGAATGAGTTTTCATCTTTTGCCTAGCCCTGCCTGGCTGCCTGCCTGCCTATAGTATTTCCTATCTAACTCAGCTGTCTATTGTAAGGAAAGAAAGAGGCACAGACCAGCTGAGACCACCAGGCTTGTGTAAAGGCAACATGGCATAGAATTTATTGTGCCTGGGAGAGGCAGACAGGGCAAAAAGGCCATCTATAGGGAACAAAGAGAAACAGGCCTTTTTTATATGGTTTGAAAGAAGGCAGGGCTGCATGGGAAAGAACTGTTCATGGCATGGCTTTCTACCATGGAGGGAGGGAGGGAAATACACCTTTCCAGACCATGTCCCCAGTGACCCACCTCCTCCAACCAGACTTCACCTTCTGAATCACATTTAACTATAACCTCATCAGTGAACTATTCCACTGGTAGAGATCATGCCTCCATGATCCAGTTACTTCCCAAAAGTCCCTCTAATGAGAACATAATGCTTTAGGGGGACATCTAGATATAAAAGATAACAAGATGTAAATGAGAAATACCCATATGAAAAACTAAAGGAAGTTCTAAGAGTGTAAACACTGGGTAGGTGAGGGGTAGGCACTAGGTTTTATGGTCATCTCATTAAAATAATTAACTTCCCTGCAGACCACATTAGGATAAATGTACATTAAGAAAATGTTGACAGACCCAAAATTTCTGGTTAACTTTCATTAATACAAAATTTTATCAGGGAATAGTAGTATATTTATCACTATAAAGTGTAAGTATAGCTAGGATATACTTTAGATATGATTAAACACCATTTTTAAAATGGTCTTACATGGCAAAATTGCTGAGTAGAGGCACTCACTGTTCTTCCACAAAGAAGAACCAAAGAAACAGGTATATAGCTATAAATTGAGGTGTGTGATCGTAAAGCAACACTGGAAATCAACAGGAGAAAAAAAACCTTGTAAGATACAGAGACCTAGGACAAGAGTATACCAAGAAAAACAAAATATTTGGTTGCATAACACCTTGACTCCTAGAGGGGAGGGGCTCTTTCATCTACTGCACTAAAAGTAAAAGCATCTCAGCAAACTCTTCTAGCAAAGATACCAATGATCCTAACTGGGGAAAATTTTTACAACCCTTTCAAGCTGGTAGCCTAATAGATAAGTAACCTGAAATCTACACAGTAGCCTGGTGTTGGAAAGGAATTCAGATCATCTTCCAGGGAATGCTCAGAATGTTGTAGCCAGAAGTCATCTTGAGAAAGGACCTACCATAGAATATAAACTACTGTGAGTTATATCTTAAAAGCAAGACAACATGAAAAATGGATCCAGCAGCTCCTAGATCAGTGGTAGTGAACTTATGGCACATGTGTTATTCACTTTCCTTTTAAGACAAAAGATGTTAATGTATGAGTTGGTTTTTTCTACACCAAAACCTCAGTCAGCATTCGAGTTTAGTTGCAGGGTTGGCCCTTTGGGATGAATAAGTGGTTTGGCTTGCAGTTTGGGCACTTGTCTCTAAAAGGTGCACTATCACTGTCATAGACAGTGCAAAGAAGACTAAGATTAATTAGAACTAGTGAAAAATCAGAAGATAGCACAAATGGCATAAAAATCTATGTACTGAAATAATGGCAGAAAACATTCCAAATAAGGCAAAATAACTTAACATGCAGATAGAGACATATAGGATCCAAAATAGCCACATCAGAAAAGAATCTCTCTGTGACACATCAGAGTCAAAAATGCCAGAAGTCCAATACAGTTGAAGAATAGAATCTTAAAAACGCTTGGAGAAAGCAACATTTATAAATTAAAATCCATTAGAATTGCCACAGAGTTCTCAACATAAACTGTAAGGGCCAGGAGAGCTTGGAATGAAATGTTTCAAACCCTAAAAGAAAACAATTTCCAACTCAAGTGACATGTCCTACAAAACTATCATTCAGAATTGATGAAGAAACAAGGTACATTCAAGATCAAGAAAAACTAAAAAAAATTCATCACTATAAATCTGCACTCCAAAAAATTGCCCTAGAAAGAGGCCATGAAGCTAATAATGACAAAATGTCTAATATAATTGTTATATCAGGTGATATGGGAAGTTACATAGAAGGAAAAGATAGAGAATCAGCAACAAGAAAATAAAGAAATGACAGGAATAGGTCAATATCTATCAGTAATAACTTTCAAAGAAAATGGTCTCAATTTCCCAACCCAAAGACACTAAGTGGTAGAATAAATCAAGAACAAAATTCTATGCTGTATGCTGTATATAAGAAACACATTTCACCCAAAAGAAACTTTTGGCCTCAAAATCAAAGGACAAAAAACAATATTCCAAGCCATGGAAACCCAATAAAAAGCAGGTATAGATATCTTATATTTAAATAAAGTGGAATTCAAACCAAAACTGATCAGAAGAGTCAGAAAATGTCACTACGTATTGGTTAAGGGAACAATCCCAATCAAACAACAGTGCACCCAACATCATGCAGTAAATACTACTGAACATAAAAGATCAGATGAATATGAACACAATTACAGTGGGGGACCTCAATAACCCACTATCACAAGTAGATCAACATGAAAAACATCAACACCTAAATAGTAGATTTGAACAAAACCTTTGAAGAAATATACTTAACAGATATCTAGTGCCAACCAAACAATACCGTAGACATTCTTTGCAGCAGCACATGGAATTTTCCCCAGAATAGATCCCATACTAGCCAATAAAGCAAGTTTAAGTAAATGTAAAAAAATTGAACATTACACCATGTATATTACCAGATAACAGTACAATGAAGTTACAAATCAGGGACAAAAGAGAATATAGAAATTATGCAAATGCCTGGAAACTAACACACTCCTAAACAATGAGTTACAGAACAAATCAAGAAAGAAATAAGACAGTTTCTAGAACTAAATGACAACGCCAGTACAATGTACCAAAGCATATAGGACACAATGAAAGCAGCGTTCAGAAGTTTAGAGCTGTGAATGCTTACATCATGAAAACAGAGTGAATCCAAATAAATGAGCTAACAATGCATTTAAGGGCCTAGAAAAACAAGAGCATTCCAAAACCAAAGCTACTAGTAGTACTAGGAAGTGACTTATAAAGATCAGCACAGAAATTGATAAAATTGAGGAAAAAAATCCAAAAATTAATGAATCAAAGATTTGGTTTTTTGACAGAGCAAATAAACTCACAGCCAATCTAACCAAAAAGGAGTGAAAAGACTCAAATCATTGCCTTTAGAAATGAAAAAGGTCACAGCAGACCATACCCAAATCAAAAACATTATTAGCAAATACTTCACAAACCTGTATGCCAATAATTAGGGGAATTCAAAAGAAATGGATAGATCCCTAGGTACATATGACTTATCAGAAGAGAACCATGAAGATTTTAAATCCCTGAATAATCCAATAAAATACAATGAAATGGAAGCAGTAATACATAATTTATAAACAAAGAAAAGCCCAGGTCCGAACAAGTTCACTGCTGAATTCCACAAAAACTTGAGAGAAGTTTTTACACCAGTAATACTCAAGCTCTTTAATGCACAGAAAAGGAAGACATACTCTGAAAGTCATTTTTAGAATATAGCATTCCCATGTGTTATGGCTTGTGTCTAGATATCCCCTCAAAACCTCATGTGGTCATAGGGGTTTTTTTGCAGGTGGCTGAATCTACAGTGTGTGATTGATTTGAAGTGCAATGCCGGGATTAAGGGTGCTGGAATTAAGGGTGGGTGATTGGTTGATCAGTCCACTGATTGGATTGGCACCACCCTAATCTCAATAGACTGAATACAATATAAGGGGCAGAAAGAGGCTTATTCCCTCTCTTCATCCCCTGTTGCTTTGCTACAGTCTGCCTGACTGAACTGTTGTCCTCTGTGATGGCCCTCTGCAAAGTCACTTTGTCTTGGAGTCAGCCAATTATGGACTCAAACCTCTACAAACTGTGAGCCAAATAAACCTTTCCACCTTTTTTTTTTTTTTTTTTTTTTGGTTTTTCACCGGTACTGGGAACCGAACTCACGACCTTGCGCTTGCCAGGCAGGCGCTTTTGCCGCTGAGCTAAATTCCCAGCCCCCCTTTCCACCTTTAACTTTAGGTGCTGGGTATTTTGTCTCAGGAATGAGAAAAGTAACTAAGACACCATAATTCCAAAACGAGACAAAGATCCAACCAAAACAAGTGCTGGAGACCAATCTCTTTAATGAATGTTGATGTAAAAATCCTCAACAAGACATTAGCAAGCAGAATACAACGAATCATCAAAAAATCATACATCATGAGCAATCAGGATTCATCAGAGGGATGAAAAGATGGTTCAAAATATGCAAATCCATAAATGTAAAAAATTCACATAAACAGAAGCAAGGACAGAAATCACATGAGCATCTCAAGGGACACAGGGAAAACCTTTGACAAATCCAGCATGCTTACTTGTTAAAAATATTGAAGGAAATAAGTATACAAGGCCCTTATCTCAATCTGATCAAAGCCATTTATGACAATCCTACTGTCAATATCACATTAAAAGGAGAAAGTCTGAAAAATTTCTCTGTAAAATCAAGAATAAGACAATGATGTCCACTATCACCACTCCTGTTCAACACAGTACTTGAAACATTAGCAAGAGCAATTACACAAGAAGTAAAAGGGATATTTATAGGAAAGGAAGAGATCAAATTATCATTATTTGCTCATGACATCATCTTCTACATAGAAACCTTACAAATTTCCATCAACAGACTCTGAGAATTAATAACCAAATCCAGTAGCAGGATACAAAATCAACACACAAAAATCATTAGTGCTCTTGAACATTAATATTGACTCCAAGATAAAGGACTTAGGAAAAAATACTATGTACAATAGCAACAAAAACATTAAATACTTAGGAAGTTACCTAACCTAGGAAGTCAAAGGCCTCAACACTGAAAATTATAGAGTCAGACTTCAGATGGTGCTCTTAACAGAGGAAATTGAAAGGATGTCAGAAAATGGAAGGATACTCTTTAATTCTGGACAGGCAAGACCAGTACAGTCAATATTGCCACATTTCCAAAATTGATATGCAGGTTTAATGCAATTCCAATCAAAATTTTGAAAGCATTCATCACAGAACTGGGAAAAAAAAATCCTCAAATTCATATGGAACCAGAAGAGATCCAAAATAGCAATAGCAATCTTGGATCAAAAGAGCAAAGTGGGACGCATCACAGTCCTGGACCTGAAGTCATATTACCAAGCTACAGTGATAGAAACAGCATGGTACTGGCACAACAGACTTGAAGATCGGTGGAATAGAATACAGGAGGCAAAAGCAATCCCAGGCACATTAAGTCATTTCAAGAATGTTAGAGAACCTTTCTTTAATAATATTTTCTCCATATGTAGTTAGAATTTTCAATTTTTATTTCTTATTAGCCCATATTTCCAGCACATAATGATTACAATCCTGTGGGGAGTTGCGACATGTACATAATTCATCTTGATTCTTTTTTCATCTCCTTCTCCCTCCCTGGGCCCTTCCTCTACCTCTTGGTCCCTTTTAGAAAAGATCTATCTATCCATTTCCTATTATCTATCTTTAATGTTGCTCTTTATTTTTATTCTGGGCTTCTCATATAGAGAAACCATGTGATATTTAAGCTTGTGTGTCTGGTTTATTTCACTTAACATTAATGGTCTCAAAGTACATCCATTTCCCTACATATGACTCAAGTTTTAAAATATTTGCTCTAAAAAAGTCGCCATTTGTATGATGACAATACATCCACACTTGGATGACAGTTATTCATTCTCCTTCCTTATAAGGAGACCCAAAGTTCCCTTTAGCAAGTGTTTCCTTCTTGTTCTTAGACATGTGGTTGGGTAGTACCCCATTTCTATCCAACCAGTACATCTCCTCTGCTTGACTGCTGTGACTGGTCTAAGAATGGCACTTAATCCAGCCTTAAACTAAATAGGATTACATTTCTTTGATAATAAGGATTAGACAGAGATGAGCATGAACTTCAGTTCTATTCAATGACATAAAGGTGTGAGACTCAGAATACGATAGCAGTTTTATGAAGCTACAGAGTCAACCTAGGGCTTGAACCGACCTACAATAAGCAGCACGTAGAAAGGAATCTTGATAATGCTTTTTTACCTCTGCGTGTAGCTGGATCTACCCTAGATTGTGAAGAAGTCATTGCCAAGTCTAAGTTCCTGAAATTTCTGTCCAACTTCTCTTCTAAGAGTTTCATAGCTTCAAATGTTATGTTCACATCTTTAGTACACTTTGAATTAATTTACATATATAAATTTAAAAAGTAAAGTAACCATCCAACCTCATTCTTTTATATGTGGATATTCAGTTTCCTACAGCCAGTATTAACTGGCTTTAGGTTAGGAAGAGTTGTAGGAAAATAATGCTACTTAGACCTAACTTAACTTTTATTTTGTGGAGAGGCTGAATATTTGTTATTTAAAAACAAATTAGCATTAACATGCAATCAATTAATATTTTTAAAGACACATTTTTAAATATATTTATTTTTAAGCCTAAATTTTTGCTATGTAAAGCTACTTTATTTAGGAAAGCATTCTTTTTTAAATATCCAACTCCTGAAACCAGTATTTTCTTCCCTCAGAAAGCCTTCAGGTCATAGCTGGATTTGGGAATTTCAAATTTATGCATGACTTTTGAAGTACCTGGTCATCTATAGGTACAGGTAGGAAATAATTACCATAGAATCTCATAGACAAGGGTGAGAGACAAACCACTTTGAGGAGATATCCTAAATACTGTAAGAGCTTCAAAATCTTTTTCCTATATCACACCTTCTTATAAAAGCAGGTATTGACTTAAATCAATAGTAAAATGGATGACTTTGTTATCACTAATTTTTCTCAATAATAATTTGACTAAAATTGTAAAATAGTTTCAAAATTGTTCTTTCAACTCAGCATTATTGCAATTAATGAAAGCATTTTATAGTATGGAAAAAAACTAAAATAACTTATCAAGGATTAAACATTTTAGGTTATTGTACAGCAGAACAAATTCTGATAAGCCAATGTTTTAATTCTCCTTATGACAAATAACTTAATTATGAATGGCAGTCAAAATATAAACTGCAACTACATTGTGGTAAATACAGTATAGTCTTCATTCAAAAGAACAGTATTTCTTACAAAATTGACAATCATCTGTCTAACTTGAATGACTACATTGCTACCCTTTGAAAGTTATTTCTAATCCATTCCATTTTAAATACCACCCAATATCCTTTAATAATATTAATATATCACCAAATTACTTTCTTTATAGAACAAAGACAAGCACTTTAAAGCTTGTAAAGTGAGTAATTCTTAATGTTGTCAAATTAAGTTAAGCAATTTAATGTAATTACTAAATGTACTGAATTCTTAAAAAATTGTAGCAATTAAAGAAACTGCTCCACTGTCTTTTATAATGTATATAAATAACTTGGTTTAAAGCAAGTTGTTTGGGAAAGCTGGCATTTTTCCCCCAGAATTCTGGTAGATATTCTTAAGTGAGAGTCAAATTCCAGTTTGCATTCATCTCTAGCCAGTAGCCAAATCAGTCAGAAGCATTTGTTATTATGAAACAAGATCAGTTCTAAGATCATATTGTTATAGTACTGCACATAAGGGTAGTTCCCGTCACAGGCAAATTAACATTAATCTGAGGTGGGCAGCTTTCAGATTTGTGCATTGCCTGGACAAGCAGTATAGTAGACCATACTTGCTAAAGAAAATCAAACTGAAAGCTCATTCTGAATTTACTAGGCACTAGAAGGGTTAAAGGATGATGTTTGAACCTGGACTATTACTTTCTCTTTAGGAAGTGAGAATGCTGAAGGGATACTATTTCCTTCAAGCCTTACGTTGAATCAACAGGTGATGAAACCCAAAAAGCACCTGAATTATAAGACTTACTGATACACTGTGATTAATCATTTTCAATACTGTAACACATTTTCCATTAATAAATTAAGATTATTAATTTACCCTTCTACCGTAACATATTTTTAATTGCCCTCTTTTCATTTTCTCAATGTCTATGGCCTATGGCTACCTTTAGAGTCTATTCATCCTTCACTTTTTCCTTTCCTTCCTCCCTCATCCATTCAATTACTATTGATTTATTTTAGTAGAAACAAGGTTGTACTAGTATGACAGAGACTAAGGATTCAATAGTGAACACAATAGAAATAAAATTTGGTAATCTATAGTCCAGTGGAGATGACCAACATCACAAATGTCAAATTTAAATAATGAATTTTCAATAATTCCAAGCTCTCTGAGAGCCTAGGGAGGGAGATCTCATCAGAACAGGGATATTAGAACCTCGGCACTCAAGAGGTTGGGGCAGGAAGATCAATGCAAGTTTGAAGCCAGCCTGGGCTACACAGTGAGTTTGAGGCCTGTCTCAACTGCCTGTCTCAAAACAAAAAAGACAGAAAAGGATTCCCAGAGGAAGGGACCTCTTGACCTAACCTTGATATTTACAGGATAAATAGCTCTTACCCAAGGAAAAGGGAGCAAAAGTAATCCCTGCAAAAACACAACAAACAAACAAAAACAGCTCAAGCCAGGCAGTGGTACACACCTGTAATCCCAGTATTCAGGGGCCTAAGGCAAGAGCATTGCCATGAGTTCAAGGCCAGCCTCAACTACACAGTGAGACCCTGTCTGAAACACACACGCACATGCGCACACACACACACATACACACACATGCACGGGCACACACACACACACAGTACAGAGCACAAAGGCCCTGTGATAGAAAGGAACATGTTGAGCATGAAGCACTTCTTTTAAGAAATCCCTCAATGTGCTTGAAATGCACACACACACAAAGAGGCTGCATAATATAGAATGAAACTGCAGAAGGTAAGAGGGTGCTCTTAGAGACCACAACAGGCTCTGGAGTCACAAAAGAGTCAGAGTAGGCATATGCTTGGATTTGCATTTTATAAAGATGATTCTCACTACAATGTGGACAGCCAGGAATGGTGGTGCACGCCTGTAATCCACGCACTTGTGGGGCTGAGGCAGGAGGATCACCCCAAGCTCAAGGCCAGCCTGGACTACGTAGTGAGACCCTGTCTCACAAAAAGGCAAGACCAAACAAAAACTACAACGTGGAGAATGACTTGAAAGGAGGTCAACCATTAACAATTAACAGTTATCGGGCTGGGGATTTAGCTCAGTGGCAAAGCGCCTGCCTGGCAAGTGCAAGGTCCTGAGTTCGGTTCCTGGTACCGGAAAAAAAAAAAAAAAAAAAAAAAAAAAAAAAAAAAAAAAAAAAAAAAAAATCACACACAAAACAAAACAAATAACAAGACCTGTTAAGGTTTGACTAATGGAATAGCATGTAAACAGTTATCAACTGGGGAGGTGTTATTCTACATTAGGGAAGTGAAGTCCATAGGTAAATTTAAAAAAAGACTACAGCATAGGGAAGTTGAATAGCTTTGAGAAGTATTCAGATAAATAAGTCTACATAATCAGTTAGGCATAGGAAGTGCATTAGTTATTTATTGCTATGTAAAAATTACCAGTACTTAGCAATTTCTTAGTAAGGAATATTTATCTTATATTATCTGTGGAACAGGAATCAAGATATGATTTAGTCATAGGGCTACAATCAGAGTGTTAACCAGGGATGCAGTCACATCAGAATTTGATCAGGGAAGGACTCAATGTCAAGGTGGTTCCTATGGTCACTGGTAGGCACCATCACCTCATTGACGGTTGGCTGGAGACATCAGTTCTTTGCCATGTGGATCCATCCATGGGGCTACTTATAACACAGCAGCTCATTTCCATTAGAGAAAAGAGAGGGGGAGAGAGAAAAGGAGAGAGAGAGAAAGAGAGAGAGAGAGAGGGAGGGAGAGACTGACCAGAGGGAGTAAAAGAAGCAAGCAAAAGGTCACAATCTTTTTATAACCCAATCTCAGGACATCTCAGCATTTGCATCACGTTAGAAGTGAGTCATTAGGTCCCACAAGGGGAGAAGTTTACCAAAGGACACAGACACTAGACTTTGGGACCACCAGTGGTCATATTTGAGGCTACCTACCTTAGGAAGTGAGAGAGAGGAGCACTGTGATATTAGTTAGTGAGACTGAGAAGGAGGGAAAAGGACCAAGTTTGAAGAAAAGTTTCATTTGGACATGAGAAGTATAAAAAGGGCAAGGGGGTGTGTCTTAGTTACTTTTCTCATTGCTGAGACAAAATATCTGACACCCAAAGTTAAGGGAGGAAAGGTTTATTTTGCTCCCAGTTTGTACAGGTCTCAGTTTGTAGTTGGCTGGCTCCGGAGCACTGTGGCACGGCAGACTGGCATCACAGATGAGAAACAGTTCATGACGGGCAAAAGGCAGCAAAAGCAGCAAGAGGCAAGCAGCCACACCAAGCCTCTTCCTGTCTCATATATTTTCCCCAGGCTACACGCCCTTAGGACAGGTAGCACTCACATCTGAAGTAGCGGGGAGCACCCTTAGTCCTACCCAGAACTATCCCAAACCAATCAGTGGACTACTTTAGTAATCACACACCCTTGATCACAGCATCACATACTGTAGATCCAGCCACCTCTGAAAAGCCCTCCTCTGACCCCGTGAGTGCTTGGGGGAACACAAGTCATGATAGGGTCTTTCATTAAATCAACAAATATGTATTTATAAAATACCTACTACATGCTAGGCACTACTCTAGAGAATAGAATAAAGCAACAAACACTGAAAAGTCGTTGATTGACCTCACGTCATTTACCTTTTAGGAGCTGAAGATGGAAGCTATACATATTCCATTATGATAATCATAAAGGGTAGAAAGGACATAAAGTAGGGTGGGGTTCACTTCTGTTATAGTATCAATATATGCTTTTTAGGGGTCCACATAGTTTGAAGCCTCAACATGTCCTTTTATGCCTCCTGTACTTTCCTACCTTCTGTCTCCCTTATAGCAATTATCAAAAGATGTTTAGTATGAAGAGTACAAGTGTAATTGCAGTAATCCAAAAATGGCCCCCCAAAAGATATGCACATCAACTCTCTAAACTTCCTTACTTGGAAAAGGTGTCTTTAGGGGTATTAAAGATCTTAGAGAGCTTACACTGGATTACACAAGTGGCCCCTACACGTCATCACAAGTCTGCTTATATGAGACACACAGAAAAGATGCACGTGGAGGGGCGGCAACATGATCACAGATGCAGAGGACTAGAGACATGAAGCCACAAGTCAAGGGATGACAACCAACACCAGAAGCTGGCAAAGCCAAGAATGGATTGTCCCCTAGAGCCTCCAGAGAAAGGACAGCCCTGCAGACACCTTGATTTGGGACATCTGCCCTGGAAAACTGCGAGAGAATAATTTTTCACTGTTTTAATCTACTCAGCTTGTAGTAATTTGCTACAAAAGGTACAGGAAACTACGCTATTCTTCCGATGTTTTTCCTTGTCACTGCATTCATACTGTTTATTACAAGTTGTAATTATTTGCCTGTTCATTCATTGTCTTTATCCTGTTAGCACAGTATCTGAAACATACAATGTTCCTAGGAACTATGGGTTAAGTGAATGAGTTGATAAATGTTGCCCATAAATAAAAAATCTTGTAAGACATAGATCATGTCTATTGATCACTATTCCCAAAGCTCCAGAACAGAGCTTTGCAAAAAACCATCACTTTACTACGTTTGAACTCTAAGAGTCAGGAAATCTATATTCTAGACACTACAATTTATAGCTGTGAGACGGACCCCCTACTAGAATAGCCTAGAGAGTGTTCAAACAGGTTTGTCCCTTTCTGTTTTAGTACGACTAAGGAACAGGCCCAGATAGCATTCGTTTTTGTCCCATACCTGACCCATGGTGCTTGACATAAGGTAGGGACAACAAATATTTGAGGCTTTGGAGGAAGTAGCATAGTATCAGGGTTCAGACCCAGCCATAACTGAAATTCCGCACTGCGTCCTTGAAAAATTCTTAACTCTGAATTCCCAAATCCCTAATAGAGAGGAAGCTAATCCATACCTCACAGGTTTGTTAACCGTGAATCCCTTGGACCACAGTACGAAACCCACGGGTTACTTGTATCTAATCAGTACTAATCCTGTGCCACTGACCTAACTCAGCCAGGGGTACAGCATCAGACAAGAGCTCCCAATCAGTACTTATGATCCAAACGACCTTCAGCAAGCTAATTAATCTTTCCGCGCCCCAGTTCCTTACCCAAAAGCTGGCAACATTACCTCCCGCGTAGAGCGGTTCTGATATGGAAACTAAATGTGGTAACCAAATAGTTACACTTAGGACAGTGCCTGTCCCAAAACAAGTTATTATTCTGAGCAAAACAAAACAAAACAACTGGCTTTCCAAAGTGCGCGGTGATCTTCGGCAAGTATTTCCACTTCTTAGGGCCATCTCAAACAATTAAAAAGTCCAGAAGACCTTATTACTGGCTTAAAAAGCCCTATTTCGGGAACCCATGAACCAAAGGCCACCCGAGGAGCTCATTATTCCAAGGCTCCATATCCTTCAGCCACGTACTAGTCATGTTTACAACCAGGAGAGATCAGACCGAAGTGACAAAACTCCGGAAAAGTCCCCTATGTGAAGTCCCCTCAACGCTAAGTTTCAGCTTTCTAGCTGACACAAGTTGCTCTCTGCAGAGAGCGCGGGTCACGGTGGCAAGCAAAAGCTTCCCTCGGCGGCCCTGGGTTGCC
>NW_004955430.1:1216452-1288185 GCF_000276665.1 Chinchilla lanigera
GCCCACGCCCCGGGCCCCGGCGGGAATGTTCAAAAATGAGTACCAGGTAACCCCGGCCGCCTCCCCGGGGACGGGGCCGGGGGTCGGTGGGACCGAGCCCCCTGAGTCGCCCGACCCCGGTGGGGGGTGAGAAGCAGTTCGTGGTGGAGTGACTTTGACAGAGAAAGGGGGAAAATTAAAGAAAGAAAGCAACCAGGGACGGGCAGCTTGACTCCTGTCACGCTGCAGGTCAGTGCTCTGATTCCGACCAAAACGCAGACTTACATCCTGCCAGACCGCCTGGACCACGGTGTCCGGGGCGCGGCTTAGTGGTTTTGAGGGTTGTTTTTTTTTTTCTTTCATTTTAATTAGTACACGTTCGCAGATCGTGATGATTACACTCATCTGGGGAGATGGTAGCTGTACATAACACATCTCAATTCTTTCACTGTTCTTTCCCTCTATGTCTTGGTCCCTTCCCGTTTAAGAAAAGCTCCATCTCCCTGTTGTGATGCCACTTGGTATCTCAGGAGCAAATTAGAAGTGAGTGAATGCATGAACGGATTAAACCCCGGTCATCAGTAGACCCTGTGACTATCAACCATTCTTCCAAAACCGGGGTTCAGTGACTCTCAGGCGCTGGGGTGTATCAGGATCCCTTGGGAGTTGTTTGTAAACATGCAGAACTCCTGATCTTTCTAGTGAATCAGGACCTCAGTAGACTTGGGGTGGTTAATCTACCTGTTTAACAACTTCCCTCAAGTGATTCTCTTCCTGGTGGGCCAAGAATCACGTCTGGAGGAGCCTTGTTTCTGGGTGAGCCTTAGTCACCTGGAATACCAAGAGTGTCTCCTTGCCTAGCTAACTTCTTCCCCTCAGTGGGCGCCTCCAGCCCTGCCCTATACCTGTACTTGAGGTTACACTTCTGTTTACTGTCCTGTCCTTCGGAGCTTTCTCACTGGCCTTAAACAGCCCTCCCCTGGCCTTCTCTCTTTTGCTTCTGCCTTTTCACCAAACCCTGATGGCCTTAGCGTAGGCTGCAGTTTTCTTTTTTATACCCCGCAGTATTATAATTAAATGGGTTAAGGCAAATGTAGAGAATTTGTCACACTTCATGTAAGTAAAGTATCTGTTAAAAAGCACAAGCCCATTGCAGGAAACAAACTTGGAAAACATGGGAAAGTGAAGAGAAGTAGGGAGAAGGAGTTTGCTATTTCACTGAATGTGAAGGGTTTTCTCTTTGAAAAACCAAGCTGTCTCAAGTTTAAAATTCATAGTGAAATTTGACCCGCTCATAAAAGCTGTAATAATTCTGTCCTATATGCGTAATACTGCCTAACGAAGAGAAATTAAATGTCTCCGTGATTATGTGTTAAAACTCAGAAGCTAAAATATCTTCGTGTTTAGAAAAAATTAAAAGCTGGAAATTCTTCACAAAAATTACTTTCATTGCTGCTTATAATTCAAACCACATTTCATCTTTGTCTCAGATTCTCAGTTTGGGCAGTACTTTCTCGGTGATCATCTTATTTAATTCCCCTTTTTATAATTAAAGAGTATGAATATTTGATGATATATTTAGTGATTTTCTTATAAAAGCATATCTCTTGTTCTTGGGCTTACAATGGAGAATAAGTAGTCTGCCTTTAGAAATGATTCTTTCTTTTCCTTGTACAGATTATTGTTTTTCTTATATATCTCCAAATTGCTTTGTATTAAATAAATATTATGGAATGCTCAAAATAAGAATCTCTGAATCCCTCCCAAGCCTTTTTGTTAGCCAGTACTAAACTAATTTTCCCTTTTTTAAAAATAATATTTGATGGCACTGTTCTTGCTATGTTATGTTTACTATCCTTTGTAATCCGATAACCCATTTTATAGGTGGAGAATCAGGAAATTGAGTACCTCCAGGGTCAAATAGTTAAGTCAGTGTTAGAGCACTGGTCAGTATTACCAGGAAGTTTGTATTCACAGGTAACTATAAGAATTTGTTGGCTTAGTTCATTAATTGCGTTTCAGCCTTTTAGTCTGGGTTCCATAAAATGTTTTGGAAGCCTGATCGTACATGTCAAGTAGGTGAGCCCATATAAAATAGTAGTGTTTATATGGCATAATTTATCTAAAGTTTCTCATGCTTTAAAAGTAACTTCCTTAGACCATTAATCCAAGGCCACCCAAACCAGAATGTTTGTGGTTTAGATATAATCAAGGTACAAAGACAGAGTGATGAGAGGCGTAGTGTTTCCTCCCAGATCTACTTGACCGACAGATGGCTGGAACACTGGATTTAGACTCTGTGGTGTTTCCTTCTTAACACTGTATTGCACTTTAATTTAAACACCTTGTTCTCGTTTTCTAGGGAGGTGCATTTGTTGAAATCTTCAGTGCTCAGGGAAAAAACCCTGGAGCAAAATGGAAGATCCTTGGCAGTCCGTCTGTGATTTGGAAAGTAAGTTTCTGATACAACAGCCACCTAAACCATGGCAGGAAATGGGAATGTAGATTACAGAAAAAAGGGGTTGATCAGATTTCAGCTGTTTTTCCTGTTCTTTCACTTGGATACCCTTTTGTGGCATTGTTGGCTGCAGCCCTCCCAGATGCCATTCATCCGTTGTTTAAAAGACTTTGATGTAGTTCATACTTTTTGCTGTATTCCAGGTCCTCTATCATTTTGGGTGACTTCAGTGTCACAGAGGAAAGTCTGTCTAAATCCTGAGCGTCTCAGTTTCTTGATTTCCTCATCTTTAATGACCTCTTCCATCCGCTCTGCTGCAGTATCCATCAACCCAGAAGCCAAATTCTAATTTCAGTTACTGTCTGGTCAAGACCCTGGGTGCTGTCACTCTTGTCCTTTCGTTGTACCTGCTGACCCAACCCTTTCTGAATCCTCAATTTTTTCTTTGCCTCTCTCTGTCTCTTCAGTACTTCTGGATAAGATAGCTACAGCCTATTAGATTGGTTACACTATACAGTCAGCCTGAATAGCCCAGAGAGTTATCCTGTTGCATTCTTTTAGTCTTCAAAATAGTTGTTTCTCCATTATCTTCAGCTTTCTAACTGTCTAACTCCATCCTGTTACTTCCTACCCTACATCCAGGACAAGCCCTCCTCACTCACCGGGAGAGCTCATGACTACTCGCAGGAAAAACTGCCATCAGCTTACTGCCACTAGGTTAAAAAACCTGTATTCGCCCCTATCCTTTCTATGTCTTGCTTTTCCTGTTTAACCAAGAATGCCTTTTTAGGGACCTTGTTCCTTAGGTAATTTTTAAAGCTGCTATTAATTGAGTGCTCACTGTGTGCGAGCATAACGTTACATTCTTTGTCACGCTCTCTGATGTTATGTAATATACTTCTCTGTATAGTAATTGAAACACTACTCCTTTGTGAGATAGGTGGCTATATACCTATCTGGTAGGTAGGCCACAAATTTGAGCCTTGGAGAGGATAAGCTCAAAATTGCATAGCTGTTACTGTGAGTGCGAGATGGTGGGACTGCAGGGGTATATAGCAGGAAGGGCTTCCCAAGGAAATGATGTTTGAATTGTATGAGTTAACTTTTTTCTTCTTTTTTTCGTAGTACTGGGGATCAAACCCAGATCCTTCACGCTGAGTACCTTCCCCAACTCCTACCTCTATTTTAATATTTTTATTTTGAGATAGGGTCTTGCTAAGTTGCTAAATTGCCCAGGCTGGCCTAAAACTTGGGAGTGCTTCTGCCTCAGCCTCCCAGAGTGCTGGGATTACAAGTGTGTGCCACCATACCCAGGTTGTAAGAGTCAGCTAGTCAGAGGGGAGCAGTAGACAGAAGAACATTTTGGACTGAGGGAATAGCATATACGGCATCCTTCTATCAGGAGAGAGCTTGGAATTTTCAAGAAACTGAAAGAAAGCTGTTGAGGCCAAGGTGAAGAGAGTGAGGGAGAATACAAGGTAGGAGATGGGACCAGAGTATGCAGTAGTTTATTACCATGTTGAAGGTTTTAGTAAGCTGTTACAATGTTTAAATGTATGTCCAGCTTGTGCATAGGTAGAATAAAAAATTCACATAATACACGTGTTCATTTCAAATACAGAGAGGTGCTATTATAATGGATATGATAGAAATTTATTTGTTACTTAATTTTTAGCAGCTATTAGCTATAGTACATTTGTTAATATGTACAAAAAGCCCAGGTATAATGCTGAAGACTTGGAGAATTTGTGAAAATGTGAAACAGGTGCCTTTATACTCAGAAATAGAGGATTTGCCTAAGATAATAACCATTCGCGTTAGAGCTTCGATGGAAATTGGCCTCTTATGTATGTCATATTTTCCACTGCCAGATTTTTCTTTCCTGTTTTTCCCACCTTAGCTTTTTAGGTAACCTTAGCTGTAACATTTAATTCATGTTGATTTGAGTAAATGATATATAGAATGTCTTAGTTATAGCAGGTGCAAAATAATGTGATTAATTCTGTTGGAGCCATGGTCTGAAATCAAGGAAATTCCAGATGGATACAATGTAGGCTTGGTGGTCTCTTCACCATGACAGGAAGTGATGCTCAGCCCTGCGCTGTTAGGCAGAAATACACAGGTTAAAGGGGAAGAGTGGCAGCTAAATTCTGGAAACTCTAAATGAGTGACTTGGGAACTTCTTAGCATTTGGAAGACTTTTTGCCACCTTAGGAGGGCTACCAAGTGGCTTTGTACGGCTCTTGTATTCCAATACCCAGCAAGCCTCAGGGAAGGAGTGTCTTCAAGGCCTAACCCTACTTCTGAGTCATTTGGATATGCGACACTTTGTCTCTGGATTTGCAATTTCAATTTTGTAGAAGAAGCTAAATAAAATACACTGCAGTTACCTGTTTTCATTTTGTTCTCTAGGAGTTTGATAAAGAAGTTAAAAGTTTTGTGTTTGTTCTGGAAGGCAGCAGCCAAACAAATAAGATTCAGTTACCAAAGGAGAATAAGCAAATCCGTAAGTAAATTTCTTAACTTTGAAACTTTGATAACGTTATGCATTTATAGCTTATAAACAGGTATACAGTATTAGTATGGCATCTGTCGATGGGAAGAGACGTGATTTCTTTTTAATGTAGAAACTATGTCAGCCACTGTGCTAAACCTTTAAAAAATATACTATTCTGCCTTTCTATCTACTAGGAACCGAGAAATATTTTTAAGATTTAGAAGATTACTTATTAGCCGTTAAGTGTCATGATAATAGTATTTATCAAGCACTAACTCTGACCAAGAACTTTCTAAGCCTTTTGTATTATTAACTTTCCTAATCCTCACAGTAGCTCTTTTACATATGAGCAAGCTGAGGTTGGTTCCTTATTAAGAAATCAAGTAAGGGTCTGGGAATTTAGCTCAGCGGCAAAGCACCTGCCTGGCAAGCGCAAGGTCGTGAGTTCGATTCCTGGTACCGGAAGAAAAACAAGAAAAAAAAGAAATCAAGTAGGCGGACATAGTGTAGCACCTGTAAACCAACACAGTGCACGCTGAGGCAGAAAACTGCAAGTTCGAACCCAGCCTGGACAACTTAGCAAGACTCCATCTCAAAAAAAAAGAGTGGCTGAGGATTTGGCACAATGCAGAGGCCATGAGTTCAAGTCCCAGTAAGGCTAAATAAATAAATAAGACAGTTGAGTATAAGTTTTGAAATAGACTCAGGAATTCCTAATTATAGGAAAATAATTGATGAGAAAAAATTTATCAAAAATACTGTGTAAGACCTTCTGGTAACAGTAACTCATATCCTTTAAGGATATTAATAACTAGTAAGTACATGTATGATTATGTGAATGAACAAAAGCCTAGAGTTGATTTCAGTTCTCAGTTCAGTTGGAAATTAGCATTAGCATTTTAAAGCAGAAGAAACTCTTGAGAGTTCACCTGAATTTGTGATCAGAAGCCCCATGTTGGCAGAGATAAAGTTAAAATTCAAGGTTCTGCCACCAGATTAAGCTTTGAATAAACTTGATGTTGATTTAAGAAATATAATTTATCAAAATGATTAATCATATTTTCCCTGAGCTGTGTCATGTTTTCAATGTAGAGTTCAGATGACTTAGCAAATATAAGTAGACAGTTATTTTGTACATTTATCATTTACTTAGCCCTCCTCTCATTTAATAATTCACTGAATACCTGTTGTGCACCAGGCACTATGAAAAGACCTGTTGTTGGTACCTAATTTTCTTATTTTAACTGAGTTTTCTAAATGTACATAGACTCTGTGCTTTATGTACCATTTCTAGCTGCTACATGTGTGTTTTAGATTTCTAAGACCATAAACCAAGTCATAGAAGTTATAGAGAGGAGATGATTTGCTTTAAAGTGATATGCCAGGGTTTGTTCGTTTGTTTGTTTTTAGGGTTTGTTTTCTTTTCAGTATTGAGCATTGAATCAAGGCCCTTGAGCTAATCTACATCCCCAGTCCAGACATTTTTTTTTTTTTTTTGAGACAAGGCGTCACTAAGTTTGTAAGCGGCCAGGGGTGGATTTGAACTTATAGTCATCCTGCCTCAGCCTCCCAGAGTGATAGGATTACAGGCATGCGCTACCATGCCCAGCTGCCACTGCTTCTTTCTAAATTAACATAAGAAATAGAATTTGGAAGAAATTCCTCATAGTTCGTGTGTGTGTGTGTGTGTGTATGTGTGTTTGTGCGTGCACGTGTATGTTTAATGGCAAGATTATTTTTCATTTCCACAAGAATTTATACTTACAAATGAAGTGAATTAAAAAGATAAGCTAAGGGCAAACGTCTGAAACTGTACTTTATTGTTAGAAGAAACACAGCCCATTCTTTTCAGGATGTTGACTTGGTGAGACAGGTAACAGTTCTTTTGATTCTTATTGTTGTACTTACAAAGCCTACCTGGACTTACATTGAATGCCCCCGGCACCTATGCACATGGTCATGTTAAAATCATTCACTTCTCATTTGGCGCTGAGGAACATTTCTCCTCTACCAAAGGCTAAGACATTAAATACAGGCTCTCCTTTCCTGCACTTATCTAAGGTTTTTTTTCCCAGAAACCAAGTTTAATGTATTATAATTACCTTTTTAAATGGAAAGATGATTGTTTTTAATTGCAAGAAGCAGAATCTTTTAATGTATTTCTTGTAGCATGCCCTGTAATTAAACATTAATCTTGCTTTTCTGTAGCACAGCACTGTAATACATGAAACAGTTTATATATTTTACCCTGTACTGTTGCCTTTAAGATTAGTTATTTGGAGGGCTGGGGATTTAGCTCAGCGGCAAAAGCGCCTGCCTGGCAAGCGCAAGGTCGTGAGTTTGGTTCCCAGTACCGGAAAAAAAAACAAAAAAAAAAGATTAGTTATTTGGAATTTTTGATAACAGAAATGTGTAACTATTTTTTACTTGTATTAAAATGACCTCCTTTGTGAGGTTGGTATAGTTAAATGTAAGTTAAATGTCATATTTTCAATTGCCGTTTTTAAATTAAGTTCATTTACCTTTATGTTTCCCTATTTTAAGAATAAGCATATATTTTATTTATGTAAGCTTGACAGTAGGTATTTCATGTTGATTCTGACTTTATTGGGTACTTAGGAAGAAAGTTTAATAATGAAATTATGGACGTTCAGCTGTTCATAAACAGTATTTCTAATTTAACTTATATTTGACGATTTCTAACTACATGAAAGCTTTTTTCATTCAGCATCCATCAAATAAAAGAATATGATATGATCATTAGGTTGTGCACTTCTCCGGGGCAAAGATCTTGAGTCATCTTCTTTGTGCCTCTGAGTTAGTGTCTGATGCACAGTTGATGTTCAGTAAGTTAAGTTTACCACAGACACTGTGACAGTTTGGGTTATAATTTCTCATTGTCACCATGTGGCCTTCCCAAAGAGACTTGAGTGAACCGTGCATCAGGTATGCTTTGTAGCGTGGACTGTGCTGTACGGAGTTGTCCATAGGAGAAGCAGCTCTGCCACACATGAGCATCTAGCGTCTGGAAGGTCTTCAGGACTGTTTGAAGCCATTGCTTTTCCTGCCTCTGGCATCTGAATCAAATGGTGTGTCTCTGACCGTCGGCCTCCCTGAAGCCTTCTGCTGATCCAGGTTTCAGCTGCTCCGGGGGATGAGATCGCCTTTAGGAGGCTCCCTGAGGCCGCCTCATACCCCCACTTTGGTATTTTTAAAATCATGACTTCCTTTGTTTAAAATCCTTTATTCTGCTCTCTTCATTCTGCTGATCATGCTCTTGTCAGAGTCAGTCGTGACTGCTGTAGTTCCTGAATCCAGGGGCAAGGTCTCAGCTCTCATTTTACTTTGTGTATCCGCAGCCACTGCAGAGCTCACATCTCCTTGACATACATCTTCCAGGAAGACCACCCTGCTATTTCTTCCTACTTCATAGGTCGTTCTTAGTGTCCTTTCGTGGTTCTTCCTCTTGTCTCCAAGACAACTGAATGTTGTTGCGGTGCCCCGGCCCTTGACTCTCTATCTGCATGTACGCCCTTGGTTGTTGAGTTTGGCTCTTGGATTCAAATACAGTACCACCTTGTCTTACAGTGGTTTACATACCCAGCTCAAACTGCTGTACTCCAGACGTGTGTGTCCCCACTTCCTTAACACTTCTGTATCAACAGCTTCTGTGCAGTGTCTCCAGCGCCTAACTCCTGGTCTCGATCTCCTAAAAACTCCTCCCCCTCCTGCAGGCTGCCTCATTTCAGCTGTTAGCCACTTCCCTTCTCAGTTGCTCATAGTCAAAACTCTTAAATCGGCTTCTATTTTTCTTTAGTCCATTCAGTCCATCAAAACGATCTTCTTGGCACTATTTTTAAAGAAGATTAAGCGTCTGACCCCTTCTTGCACCTCCAGTACTATTTCATGGTCCAGGGACCTTTCTCATGCTTGCTTGACTGCAGTTGTCTTCCAGTTGTGTTCCTGTTCGTGAGTCAGCCTAAGACACCACAGTCTGCTGTTCAAGTAGCTAGATTAATACTTTATAATTGTTAAGTAACATTTAAATCATGTTATTCCATTGCTGAAAATGCCCCATCCCTCTTTTAGTAAAAACCAAATGTCTGTAGGACAGTTAAGTACCTGGTACCCTCTTTACTGACCTTACCTCCTCTTACTCCTTCCCTTGCTTACCCTGCTCAGCCAGGCACGACTCATTGCAGTTTTGAGACATGGCCTGGTGCCCTGTCAGTACCTAGGCAGAGGCTGTCCCCACCAGCCAGAGGAGAGCTTTTTTCCCCAAAGAGCTGCACAGCTCCCCGCTGCCCTTCTCCAAGCATTTAGTAGTGTGCCACCTCCGTGAGGCCCACCTGACCCACACTTAGGTTACAGCCTGCGCTTCATCTCCCTTCTCTGCTCTTGATCCCTGCTGCCCTACTGCACCTCCAGCACCTTCTACTTAAATCAGTTAGCATGCTGTGCGGTTGTTATGCTCCTGCGTTGTTTTCCCACCATCACCAAAGCCAGCACTAGTGCCAGAGACTGTTCAGTCTGTTTTTTGACCTACAATGGCGACAGCATCGTAGCAGTCATTCAAGCAAATCTTCATTGAACAATGACTGAATGAATGGCTTCGCATCGATTTTAGGTGATGCATGTCCTTCACATGGCCCGCGAGGCCCCACATGATTGGCTTCTGACTTCTCTTCTCCTGCTTCTCCTCTTCTGTGTCCTGCCAGCTTGTTAAGCCCTTGTAAGTTCATTCTGCCTCCTGCATCCTTTTCCATCACAGAAATGCAGTATTCCTTCCATCTTCAATATTTGTTCCTCTCTCCTACTGTTGAACCCATTGCCTGTCACTTCCTCTTACTCTGCTCAGCTGAATTCCAGGGTTACGTCTTTGAGAAAACTTGTACTGATCGTCCTCCCCCACCAAGTGCCCAGCATTATATGCTTTCATACCTTTGACCTTCTGATTGGTGGGTCTAGAATGTAAGTCCAAGAGGACAGAACTTATTTACTGAAAAATCTATTTACTGCAAAGACTTCTCAGTGAATCTCATACATAATAGGTGTTCAATAAATCTTTGTTGAATGATAGGACTGATTTAGTACGTACAAATGATTCTGTGGGGTATAATTCAAAATTTTTAGTCCAGTTTTTTAGATGAAAATTAAAAGGACCTAGAGAGGGTTACTAATTGGACCACAAGATACAGAGTAGTCCATAATCACAGACATAATTAGCTTATTTTGTGTTGAGACGGAAGAGGTACACTTCCGTGCGCTCTTTGTGCGAGGGCTGTGATAGTCATGGAATGAATTCGCTTGTAATTTTCAGGGCTTTTGTAAAGGACGGCTGTAATGTGGTCTCATTCCAGCTGTCTGGGCAGTGTAACTCTTGTAACGTGTACCAGATGTGTCCAGTCTGTCATTTGCCTTAATGAAGAAAAAGACAAATTGTTTTACATATTTTATGTACTTGATGGACATTTTTTGGTTAACAGAAGTTCCACATTCAATATTACTTAGAATGACTTTAAATATAATGTAGGCATGAAGAGTCAGTTTAAATTTAGTAAGCCCCTAGAAAAACTATTTCTGTGTTTATGTAGCATGACTGACACACATTATCCGTCTGTCAAATGTTACTAAAGTACTTTTTTCTGTCAGATCATCACTGTATCATATCATCACACTTATTTTAATTTTAGAAGTGAAACCTTTTGGAACCTAGGGCTTCTGTATGTGAGGAAGCTGAATTACAAAGCTCTCTTTCTCTGAAGGAAGGCTGTTTCTAAAAACAGTCATACAGAAATACCCTACACGTGTAGCTCTTTGTGCTTGAAGGGAACTGTACTGATCAGTGAGACTGCTGACATAAATTAGGGACCTTTACTAAAGACTGATTTCATTTATCCTAGTGATCTCACAGCTGTCTGTACAGAGGCCATCGTGTGACAGAAAAACACTGCAGGACCAATCTGCAAGGTGCAAGAGAGATTTATTGATGATGGCTTCTTTAAGTTGGACTCATTTTGGTGTCTCACTTGCCTCTATAGATCAGAACTCTCCGTGCTTCACTGGCTATCCCCATTGATATCACAAAATCAGATTTCTGGAGAATTTTCTAGAGCCAGTACCTATTATATCCATATTTATATTAATATTCTCTACTGTTGGCTCTCTGGACCAATTTATAAGTGTAGTACTTCTACATAAAAGTTACCCCTGTATGTTTGATTAAAATATTATTATTAAACATATCTGGTCAATATATTTGCTATTTAGAAATGTAAGTTTGAGATAAAACATAAGGACTGTTTAGGTTCAGGAATGTTACCAAACAGTTTGCCATAGGAATTGTAAACAGGAGGTCTTTATATACACCACAAAAAATGTATTGTTTCTTAAAAATACTTAAAATGGTTAAGTTGAACTTTGAAATTAAGATAGCAAATTAAGATAGATAGATAAGCAAATTAAGATAGATAGAAAATAGCATCATTTTAGACAACTTGCTTTCCTTGAAGTCTTTTATCCACCTGTTGACCCCTACACTGGCTTATATACAGGTTCACGGACAGCATGAAGATGTATTTACCAGGCATCAAAATAAAAAGCTCCTAATTGCATGTTTTAGGAGATGTGATGCTAAACATATGTTTTTTTGGTTTTTTTTTGTTTGTTTGGTTTTTTTTTTTTGGTTTTTTTTCCGGTACCAGGAACCGAACTTAAACATATGTTGAGAGCATCATAATTGAGAAATCAAACAAAAGTTCAAAACCCAAGAGAAAAGACATTTTGTGAATGGATCTGGATAGCTAATATGAAATAAATTGACTTTTTTAAAAAAACAATTGTAGACTTTATCAAAAGTACCATAGGAGCTGGTATATACTTGTAATCCCAACACTCTGGGAGGCTGAGGTAAGAGATCACAAGTTAGATCCTAGCCTGGGCAATTTAGCAAGACAGAAACAACTTTTTGTCTTAAAACAGAAAGTTAATTTGAACAATCTTCCATTCTTACATCTGGTAACCTGAGCATTGTAGTTGAAGATAACAATATGTAATATAACAACGACTGTTAATTCGTATTATTTTGTCTTGAAACCCTGTATCACTTTAAATGTTTTTGCTTTGGTTTGTTTATGTTTGTGATGCTAATGCTGCTATTTTTTTTTTCTCTCATTTACTACTCTCTTTAAAATAAAATTTAAAAAAAAGTTGAGAAAGATCTATGGTATACCTCAGTAATTCCCAGTATCATTAAAAAAAAAAATAAGGATTAGTTTTTCTCCAAATAGTTTTTAATTTAGATGACACTAGTAATAGGAAATAAAAGCTATTAGTTCTTTCTTGGCGTTAAAATGTATTAAGCTAACAAAGGTATTATAAATGAAAACAGGGCCAGGGATGCAGCTCATTGGCACAGTGCCTGCCTGGCAAGGGCAGGGGCCTGAGTTCTGCTCCCAGTACCAAAGAAAAAAAATGAAAATATATTCTTCCATCTCAGTGTGAACACATTTACAACTATATGAAACACACACAACTCATCAAACTTTGTTGTCATTGTCATAATTAGAGTTGTTTTTCTTGATCTATTTTTTATTAAATTGTTTAGTATATAGTTAAAACTGTCAGCGAATCAAAATAATTGCCACATGTTTTTATGACCGCCTTGATGGGAATCTGTAGTTCAATTTTATATGTCTCTGTTAAGTGCAGGTTGTATGTATATGCTCTTGCAGCCTAATAAAAAATAGTAAATGAAATATTATTATTTTTTAAGTTTCGTAAAAATTTCACCAAGGCCACAGATGGCACTTTAAAAGGTAACATTTCTTGTTAGGGTTTGATTTGATTTTCATCAATTTTTCACTTTCACGATGAGGTTATAACTTACATATAGTGGTATTACAGGTCTGTATATTTCTGAAAAGCCAGAAGCTTCAGCTTGTTGATGGTGGGTGATTGTATTTGTTTACATGTGCATATAAATAGTTTGAACCTCTGAATATGTATTTTCCCCCTCTTGTTCTAGTTGGGCTGATCCAGAGGTTTCTTGTACTTCAGATTTACATACCCCTGGGACAGGACTTCTCTACTGAATTGCTGTAAGATATACAGAACTTCTTTCAATGTTTTATGTGTTTTAGACATTTGATCAATTGAAGCAGTACCACCAGTCATTAATTGCCAATGGCAGCTTTTGCATTAAATAGTAGTGACTTATCAAGTCGACATGAAGTAATTAAACTAATTTAACTGTGTGTCTTAGATATCACTATACTCTAGCATTTCTCTAGGGAATGAAAGTAAATTTCATCCATTTAAGAAGACATCAAAGGAGTTTTATTTGGACAGTAACTGGCCAATAACTTGGACAAGTACATGGTCCAAAAATTTAAGGTTTGCTTTCAAGTGAAGGGTGATGTACTGTTACATCTTGTACTATTTGTATTCAGAACTATTATTGGCTTAGAACTGATTAAAATACTGATTTCTATAGTTTAGATATACAGTATTGGTCCTTCATGTGTATGTGTAGACAATTTGTAATTTTTTTTAAATGGCCTTTCTAGATTGTTTAGCAAAAATGAAAATACACATTTTTACTCAGTTTAGCTACTATATGAGATGATACTGTGAATGAAAATAACATTTTATGTGTAGATTTGCATAGAATTTAACTGAGTATTGTCTAAGATTTCATTAGTAAATTTGTATAAACTGTTGCATTTAAACTACGCTGCTTTCTAATTTTTTTATAATTAGTAGTTATACTAGGTTATGTGCAAGTTTTTATTTTCCATGGTAGAATAAATGACTTTTCTTATCAATGACGATAATTTTATACTAGTTTTACTGGTGCCAACCAAGAGATAAAAGAGCATAATTAAATGAGACTATCATAAGTTTGATAATCATTTCTCTTTTATTATGTCACTGTAGTACACTAATGATTTGCTGGTATGCCGCTAAAGTATGAATTTTTAATAAGATGCAGTCTTGTTGTCTTGGGTAATAAAGAATAGATGAAAAATTTTTATACCCTTGTTCAACTTTAAACTTCTTTAAGTTTCCAAGATCTTTTCTCATCTGCTGTGGTCACCAAGATTCTTTAAAATAGTTCTTAGAGTAAGAAGACCAAAGCATTATGTGATGTTCTCATGTAGCACTTTCTGATTCTGCAGAGAACACATTTTCAAGACTCCAAAGACATTCTAAAGGTACAGAGAGTGCCACAGAAAGCTTTATTTTCAGTACAGGGGAAAGAGGTTTCTGAAATGGAAGAAGACAAATTGTGCAGTAAGCTTTTAAAGCTCCTCACATAGAAATCTAGTTTAGCTCTTTTTATTCTCCAGGTCTCTCTACCACCTGCATTTTGAACTTCTTTAAAAGCGGTGATGGAGAGCTGGTAGTTGGCCTTTGTATCAAAGCTGCTCAAGATGTTTTGGTGAACCTTGAAATGGAATCTTTTACCAGTGAGACTCCTTCTATGCAAAATTAAGCTTTGTATGTGCTCCCAGACCCTTGAACTGATCACCCTAGCCAGGCCAATATACTGTTTTAAGTAGCACCAATTAAAGCTTTAATTATTGAGAAGTTATCAAGTATCTTAGTTTAATTTAATGCTAGCAAGAAAGCCACTGATACCTAAGTAATCTTGACTCTCTGTTTTACCTCATTAATAGTAGTGTTGGTCTGTTTAAGGATGGAAAACACCTCTTGAGAGGTGTTAGCATTAACAATGAGATTTTGAATTCAGTTCACTATAATTGATTCCTATGTTCTCATATCCACATGGGCAAACATTTGTATTTTCCAAAGGGTTTTCATTTTATAGTTTTAGCAAAAGAAGTATCTTATGGACAAAGGTTGAAATGATTAAATAACATGGCCAAGGAACTGTATTGTGACCTTGTGAATTTCTGTTTGTAAAAAATATATTGACTCTGTGAATTTGTTGCTACCAGGTAATTACAATGTATGGCTGTTTTAGGAAGTCATGACAGTGACCATGTTTTCACCAGAAGGAAGGTAGAAGGATGAATATAGATTCTCTTTCCAATCATGGCTTTCTTTTTTCCCCTTAAATGAAAGGGCTGTCTTTCAGAACCCTTAGTGTTTTACTGTGTTTCTAGCAGCATAGCTCCAGGCTATTTTAAATAATACATTTCTCTAACAAGCTTGGAAAGTCACATAGTAGAAGGATACCTGGCTTCTAAAATTTTCCATTGTCAGAATGAGAGAGGCATTTTGTTTCACAAAGGTACCTTTTACACATCAAGAGGTTTTCATAAGCGGAGTTTTGCCAGCTGGTTTATGAATCTCGTAATTATTTCCTCAGCATCTCCCTGTGTTTCCCATGCCCCCTGGATGATTATACTGCTCAGGAAGAGGTTATGCCTGTGGGTTAGTGATTGCCTTTAGAACCAGCAGCAGCACTGCTTGAGGAATCATTCATTCATTGAGTGAACAAATTGCTGAGTTCCTGTTATTTCATCTGTACAAATCTCCTTACCCTCCCTGCTACCCTTGTAGTCCCAAACCAGATCACAGTTTCCATGACAGACTGTTCCAGCTTTCCACTGGACTTCCCAGCTTTCTCTTTGTCCAGGGTGGTATCCACACCAAAGCTAGGGTGACCTTTCTGAAAAAAACAGCTGGAATTCTTAGTGAACTGACGATAAGCTCACAAGTCCATGCTGCTTCTGTGTGCTCTAATCACTCACCTCTTCTCTTCTCATGCCTGAGCTCATGATTTGCCAGCCACACTGGCTCTTCCGGGCCATGTAGCCTTTTTCCTTCTTCACATGCAAAGTGAGGTCTCTTCTTAGAATCCTGTGCTCCAGTGGTTTCTCTTGCCCATCTGTTTGCCTGGCTGACTCCTATTCTGCAGGGTCCCTTCTTTTAGAAGGCCCTGTTTTAACTCCCTCCAATGATCATCTCTTATGCCCTTCCTAGCACGCTGTTCCTTTCCTTTATTACAACTCTAAAAGTCTGTAAAGTATATATCTCCTGATTACGTGTCTTTTCTGGTAGACTGTGAGATCCATGAGGACAGAGACCCTGTTCTTTTGACTCAGCGCGATGCTGCAACATGTGACGTGAGTGGCGTCTAACAGGCTCTGAAATACGGATGGGTGGCCTTGGGTGGACTAAGGAATGGTGGTATCTATTCCTGTCATCGTATAGTTTCTTTAGAGGATGAAAGATCAATTTACATTTTGATAAATGCTATAATGATGTAAGAGTGAGAACTGTGGGGACCAGGTGAAGTATTAGGTAGAAAAATGTGTGGGTGGTTCTACACTCAAATTCTGCTTTACTTCTGTGGGACTTTGAGTAGAGTACGTGCCTAAGTTGCCTCACCCATAGGGTGACAGTAATAATATCCCAAAGGTATGACAGAAGCGCTAAATGAGAAAATTGACATGAAGTAATGCTACCTAATGTTTATTAAGCACTTACACTAGAGCTAAGCTACAATATAGCTGATGAATTTAGATTATCCTAAGTACTTCTTTTAGCTCAATCCTCAGAATAAGTCAGGTGGTCATAATTATTACCTCTATCAAGGAAGCTGAAGTCCAGAAAAATAAAGGAATTTGCCAGAGTTTATAAATGTAATAGCTGTTAGAGTTAGGATTGAAATATATTGTCTGACTTTAGAACCTATGCTCTGTACCACCATACCATGCTGCCTTACTGGTAGATACTATTTTTCTGTCTGGTGTACATACATATACAAGTAAACACATAGTATTTCATTTCAATTATAGTGCAAGATGAAAGTTCTAAGCCTTATCTATTCTCTTCCAGGGTGTCTCATAATACAGTTTTATTACTAGGGTTCCAGGAAAGAAAGTGTTTCATGCTACTGTTTTTTTATCCTTATTCTTTTGAGACAGAAGTGCCTGAGAGTTAAAAAAGAATCTAGCCAAATCTCACGTTTTAGTACACTTTGGATCTTAAATGTGATAATATTCATATTAGAATTTGTAAATGAAAACTAAGAAACAACTTCACCTCTTTATTGATTCTTTACTTTGATTTATGTGTAGGTCCTTTTTCTTTAACATTTAAAAATGATATTACTCAAAATCTTGCACCTATGGGTGATAAGATGACTTCAGAATTTCATGAGCTGACCAGCAGTTACCCAGACACACCACATTTTGCATGTGAAGCCAGAAGTGTTTACTGTTTTAACATATGTAGAAGTAAAAGAATCCTGTGTATTTCAGTGTTAAGCTTTCAATCCACAAGACTCCTTCACTTTTTATAGAAATCATTTTAACTTGCTTATTTTGTAGTGTGAGTTGCAGTTTTCTTTTCCAAAGCGTTTGAGTTTAGCTGTGTCAGTTTGACTTCAGGGTAAATAATTGAATAAACAACAGGTTTTTCAAAATTCTTTCATTTTTCAGATATCTTCCAAACCACATCATCAAGGCAGTGGGAAGCCAGTAGGTCCCCTTGTGGGTTTGGTAGGTGTTTCAGAGCCTGGGGGTAGACATCTGGTGCACAGGAGGAGCACTTTGAACCCGTGTTCTTGGAAAAGAACCAACTGTGTCTTGAAATAGAAATCCATTTTGCTATATTTGATGCTGCCAATCACATTAAGTGATTTTGGAACATTACATTTTTGGGGGACAGGAATTGTATTCATTTTACTGAATATTGTTGAGGTGCATTAGTTCCTTTCTCTATCCCAAATTGATCATTATCTTGATGAACTCTGAGAGGTGTTTTGTACTGTTATGCCTCTGGTGAACTGCCATTATTTTTCCCATTTTCACTCAGCCTAATCTGTCCTTTTTCAACGTATGGATTGCAAACACTGTGAAAGCCCATGTGGCGGACATGATGTGCTGTTTGGGGAAGTTGGGATTCACAGTCTATGGCTCCCGGAGAGTACTATTGCTAGATGGCTTCAGGTGTTGAACCCTTAGCTGTTTGTAGTACTGCTTATATTTGGAGTCTGATAAAAGGTATAAGGCAAAACACTGAATCCTTAAAAAAGAGAGACATTCCTAAAGGTATATTTAGTCTTAAAAACTTTAACAGATTCTTTGTGATCTCTGCATTACAATAGCCTGAATTTGAAAGTGCACCTTAAATGGAGTTTAATGCTTTAAACCTGGATTCTGTCTAGTGTTTATGATGCCCAATTCAAAGGTTTTTGTCCTTTACCTGTGTTCTACCCATGCCTAGTTACATTGCTTGGACTAGACACTTTAGTTCTTGTCCCAGTCCCTCGTCAGTAAATGGTAGTGTGAACTCCTAAATTAACTGCCAGAGCTAATTGAATACAATGTGCGGTCTTTTATCTCAGAAATTTTAGGAAGTTTAGTCTATGTAGACCTAAAACTTCCATTTTCTTTTCCGAGAATAGAAAATTGGAGCATCCTATCCATCAAAACTTTAACCTCAAGCTAATTTAAAGGAAGTTACTCTTAAAACATCTTTTCTGTATTGTTACTAGTGAGCTAGACCAAGAAATCAGAAAAGAAATGTAATGGAAGTTTCAGGTCCTTCCGCCTAGCTGAATTTGTACCTACCTTTCCTCCTGTGGTGTTGTGGGAGACCCCAGGCTCCTTGAAGTAAAGTGAATCTGACCTCCCAGGTGCAGACCTGTTGTTTTCATATGCCATTATCTTCAGCTTTTTAAAGACACTGCTGCTGAGAGAATACCTCAATTTGATATCTTTAGGTCAGGATGACATCGGTGAGGGCTCTTCAGATTGTATCCATTCACACCAAGACGCCTCAGTCTGTGGAAAATTTGCTTTTTTATTTTTTCAGTGCCTTCCTTTGAAGAAAGTAATGGTTGCTATCTAGTTGTTATTTGTAAAAGAGCGGTGTCCCAAACACAAAGTATTATTATATTATTTAATGAACTCTTTTGCTTCCCCAGTGAAATCTTTTATGTCACTGAGTGAATGAATCTCAAGACTTTGTGTTTAAAGCTGAGCAAAAATGACCAATGGTAGCTTTTTAAAAGTCAGAAGTATTATATACTGAAGTAGTAATGACATTGCAGGTGTCATTAACATTTGGAATGCATCTCATGGCTAATTCCACCTTCCATTTTTCATTTTAAAATCATCAGTATTTAAATCTCATTATTTTAATTATATCCAATTAAATGTACTTGCATAATCACTATATTTTGTTACATGCATTAGTAAAGAGAGTGCTCTAAGATGCTTTGCATACTGGCTTTCTTAATATATTTAATTTGCATGCCTTAAAATAGGTTTTCTGTATGACTTTCAGATAACATATGTGGCAAGTATATAAATCAGATGCATAAACTGTATCTGTTAAACATATGTTTGTGAAAAGTGCTTTTTTCCCTGTATCTCAGTTTGGTTCATTTTACTTCAGTTAATTATTTTTACAGTACTCTTTAGATAACCTAGACCCATGCTCAAAGCTAAAGTAATATACCAGCCAACAATGACCTATACGTAAAATCATAATAAAAGGCCATATATTTAAGCACTGTACAGTTAATGAATACCATATCAGTTATCAGGGTATAAGTCAGGTCCTGTGATGGGTCATGTTACAGGTTGGGGGGTTACTGGCTCTGGCATTTACTAGCAGAGTTACTCTGGGTAGGTTACTGAGCTCTCTGTGTGTCACCTTCTTCTGTACAATGGGTGTATTATTAACATCTGTTTACTGAGTATTTCAGTACATAGTAAGTATTAATTTATAATTTTTACTTTTGCATAGGTAAGAGTACAGTGATACTTAATTTTAAAATTGCTCCTCTGAAACATTTAAAGATAAGTTGAACATGTTTGTTTTCCTTGTGAAATGTTGATGGTACTTGCCCCAGAGGAAAGACAGAAAAGCAGCTTTTCCTTGGGAGCTCACTTAACTCCTGACTCATACAGGTTCTCAGCATAAACTAGAGAGCTGATTCTGATTGTTTGGGTGCAGATGCTAGGGATTTTTAAAAGATAACTTCAGGAATTCCTGACAGATGCACGGCCATAGACAGAGAGAAAGGATTGTTAATCCCTGAAGAAACAGAATCCAAAGAAAGCAAATAAAGCAAGTGGGCTTCCAGTTACTTCCAGTATACTAAACAGGCGTTTGCTCTGTTGTACTGCCACTTTTGCCTTCTCTAACAGGGAGGACTTACGATGACTCATGGCAAATCCTAGATCTTCCAAATACTGTCTCTTTCATATTTCAGAGTCAGGAAGATGTTTCTTGATGCTACATAGCTCACTTTTAAATCAGGAGAAATGTCTCCTTTGATTTGATTTTCCTTCCCGCTTTATTTTTATTCTGGCAGTTAATTACTTTAATTATTCAAAATAAAATTAATTTGAAACATCAACGAAAAGAATATAATATACAAGTTGGGTGATTAAAAATGCAGTGAATGATAAATTTTAAAAATGTATTATAGTGAATGACATATTGTCATTAGTTTCCATCCAGAAACTCCCGCTTGCTTCAAACACACTTGTCCCACCATTTTTGCCACTTTCTGAAGCAGTTCTGGAAGTCACCTTTCATGGGTGTCTTTCCAGGGTATGGTAAATACAGTGAATGCTGCTGCCCAGTGGCGTCCAGCGCCGAGGTAGACTTTTTAAAATGTTACGGTGTGTGCTCATTCACTGAACTCGGCACCATGGGACTTCTGGCTCTTCCCCAAAGTCCAAACGACCATCACTTCAGGTCGTGGAGCCGGGTACAACAGTGCAGCTAAAGACTCAAGGGGGAGGACTTTCAGAAAGTGGCAAGAACAGAAGGACAAGTGTGTTTAAAGTGAAGGGGAGTATTCTGAGGTTGATTGATGGTACTGTGTCTTTCACTGTAAGAAATTTTTTAAAATTTAAACATCATATATTATCACACCTTACATATGTTATGGGACCCATACAATCCCATTTATGAAAGTTTATAGTAATTTTCTACATTTTCATTAATGGGACATTCTGAGACTATTATGGGGGGTCCTTGTTAGCAACAAGGGGTTGCTAACAGTGTGTTATGGGACTCAGTTGGAACGCATATGGGACTCATCTGGGCCCTGATCACGTTGGTGGGTAATACATACAAGGAGAGTACCCCTGTGAAGAGGGCTGGTATCTCTGGGGTTCCTGATTTGTATTATTTTTTTCTATAAGTTGTGGAGTTTTTAATTTGGATATCCCAATTATTTTAGAATCTTTGTTTGGGTTCTTTGAAATTAATGGAATGAAATACATGTAGTAAATCCTAAACACGTCTTGCAATAGTACTTTTAAAGTTTGTTATAGCATATGTATCACATAATGGTATCACATAATGGTGTAATTATTTATGTATCTCTACAACCAGTTCTCCACCTCCAGTTAGATCATGAGATGTTCAAGCGCCTCAGTATTTTGATCCCAATAAGGCTGTCATTGAACTTTGAATTTCTAAACCCCTTTTGTAAATGACATTGCCCGGATGTTACAATAGATGCAGCAAAGTTAACTGGACTTTGTACCAGTTACCTAGCATAGTACCTGGCCCACAGCATACCAGTAAATGCTAGTTCCTTCCTTCAGCCATTTCTTACTGTTCACATTATTAGATTCTTTTAAGTCAGTGTGTTCGTTGTGTGATACACTTCATTTGGGAAGAGAAAGTGAAGATATGGGTGGTTAGATGGTAAGGTGGATTTCCTTAGGAATCAAGTTTTGGAGTTAGCAGGAAAGAACTTTTAAAATTATTAAATCCATTGCTTCATAAATGGGTCTGGTTCACCACTGTTACTTCAAACAAAACAATCAATCTTACATACATTGTGGGATAAACACGTTTGTGAGTTTTCGATTAATAAAGGGTGCCCTTGTTCTCTCAAAGGGTTGAATGCTATGTGTGTTTCAATCTCTCAAATACTGGGCAGTAATACAAAGTTAAAGCTCACTTTGCAAATTTTGACCACCTGTAAATTTGTATTTCAAGGTATTCTTAACATCTGTTTTTATTTTTTAAGTGATCAGTATTTGAATTTTTAGTTTTAAATTTTAGTCTTAGACAAAATTTAAAATCCGTCAGGACTTGATGCAGCCCGGGCTTCTGTGTGGGCACTAGGAACCCTCGGCTGTCCTGGGTCTGATCTCAGGCATCGCTCTTCCGTAGCTCACTCCTCTCCCCTCTCCTTGTCAGCGCTGCCTTAGCTGTTCAGTATGTCACAGGCTGTCATACCTTAGGGTTAAGTTTTTCTCTGACCTTCCACCTTTATAACCTTAGTCCTTCTTCAAGACCAAATTCACATGCGTATCCTCTATGAGTACTCTCCGTGTCTTCCAGCTGTAAAGTCTCTGTTTCCTCGGTGTCCGCCATGTTGTATACAAGAGTTTTATGGATGTATACTTTGAGGGCAGGACTACATCATATTTATCATTGAGATTCCCCATAGCACATAGAAAAATTATGAGAAAAATTACTAGTCCTTGTTGTATTGTAGTGTACTGAAACATATAATGGCTGTCCCTGTGCAGCTTTAATTACAAAAAGGAGGTGGGTAAGAAAGCAAATAAGAGGATTAGAATTTCCAGGTTTCCTTTAGTAATCCTTAGTTCCTGGAAAATTAGTGATGAACCCTAGTGGAACCTTTGATTTGCTATGTATGAAGTGCATTTCTCTTAGCCATATCTCTAATGACAGAATGGTAACCGTGTAAAAGAATGAGGAACGGCAAGAAAATTTAGCTAAGAAGGAATTCGTTTTCTCAGAATGCTCATATAAGGAGTAGTACATGCAAGTAAATATTTTCAAGGTTGAACCGAAAGTACAGAGTGCCACACTTGGCTCTTAGATGAAAACTTTGTTTACAAGCCTCGCAGAAATCACCCCCCCCCCGAAAAAACTAGTTTAATTAAAACCAAGTAGACTGCCCTTCTTATTGAATCTTTAATGATGCTGCATTTTGTGCCTATTTCATATTTTAAAAGCTATTACAATAAACGTGGAAGCAGCAACAGTGATGAAGTTTTAAGTATAGTTGAGGGCAGGTTGCATTTATTAACAGTAAATCAGAATAGCTGTTCTATTAATGCCATTGATTTATAACTTGGAAAATAAAGCATCTCAGCATCATTGCAAGTGTATATGATTATTGATATGCTATAAACAGCAATTGGAATAAATGTATAAACTCTCTATACCTTAGAAACTGACGGTATCACATACAGTTTTAGCAGTTCAATTCTCAGTTATTGTAGGGAATCTGCCAGTCTTACCCAATTCCCTATTTGTTGTAGAAAACCCCCTGCAACCCAGAAAAGGGTTATGACATTCCCCATACTTCTTAGTGGTAGTGTCACGACTAAAACCCTGGCCTCTAGACTCTCTGCCTTTTTTTCCTGATATCTTTGCTGCCTTTTAGTGCTTCACTTTATAAAAGTGAAGAATATGTAGTATGATTTCATAATCGTGATTTTCTACCCTGTTAAAAGCCTGGAGAGGGAGAGTCTCCCCTCTGCGGGGGTAACAATGCAACAGAATTCCAACAAACTCTTGTCAGCACAGATACTTGCAGTCCTAGCTCTTGGGAAGTTTTACAACCCCCACAAGCTGGCAGCCTAATTAGATAAGTAAGCTGAAATCTGCACAGTAGCCCAGCTTTGGAAGAGGAATTACCATGGAGTGCTATAGCCAAGAGTCAGCTTGAGAAGAGACTTGTTGTCTCAATTTCTGCTGTCCTGGTTGTGAGAAGCCCCTGCATATTTCCACCTCGGGGACTCCGGGACAGACATGGACTAGCACTAAATCCTGGACAGCTGCCTTAGGAACCAAATGTGGTTCAGTACAGTGACTTAACACAAACGTGCCGAAGGGCTCTTGTGGCAGATTAACTAATGGTCAACTTAGAACACCCAGCTAAACTGAGTCAGTGTGGTGCTGGGTATGGAGGGCCCACCTGAGGATTGTAGGCAACAGCATAAAAGCAGAACTGGAGAGGAAGATGGTGTGCTGTTGATTCTCCTGGAGAAGCTTGTCGCACTGGCTTTCCTGATATGAATTCAGCTGTTCTCCGTGTCAGAGGAGCTCAGGTCCTCGCTGTCGCTGAGGATGGCTGTGGTTCTCTTTGGGGGAGCTCTGGTCCCTACCCTGAGTGTCATTCTGGCTCCAGTGCAGATCCCTCAGCCCGTTGGCACAGATCCTTCATACTGCTGGCACAGACTGTCTAGCTTCCACTATTGACCTTTGGCCTTCCCAGTGCAGGTCCTTGATAAAGACTTGCCTGAGACATTGCTGTGGGTTCTAGGTCTTCGGCTGGACTCGTACAGGGCATTGCCATGGGATCCAGGCCCCCAGCTGGAATCTTTGCATCCCTAGTGTGTGGACAGATCTCCCACACTCTTTTGCATTTGACTCTTTGCGTGAATACTATAAAATAATCCCATAAATTGTGTCTTGTGTATATTCCCTTGTAAACCCTGACTGCAGCCGCCCTGCATTGTAAGTGGTGGGTATTGCCACCTGGAGAGAACAGAGGACACTACTACAAGAGCTAGGGAGTTGGGGAGCCTGCTTCTGGGACCAAGGGAATGGCCAGGCCTGGAGGCAGGACCTGCCTTGTCCCTGCGATCCCCCCTCCAGCACATGCACAAACACTGGATACTAACAAGCGGGGGAGGAATTCTGTGGTTACTGCTCCCTCAGACCTGCATGGTGGAATGGTTTGTGCAGTGCCTCAGATCAGGCTTTGGCCCTGCGTACAGGGTACATAACGTAAAGAGGTCCAGAAAGAAACCTTGATCAGCATCACCCACTTTCCAGTCTCCATTCCTGTGAGCACTTTTGAGGAAAGAAATTTTACTGAGCTCAAGGCACAGTCCACACGTGCTTGATCTATACTAGACATTATAGCATAGAAAAGTAGCAGGGAGAAAAGCCACTAGCTGTTGCTCCATCCCCAGGTGCATGTCAGAGATGGCTGGGGTGGCTGGAGTCCCACTCCTGGGTGGATACTCCCAGAGCAGCGGCAGTGGGGAACCGCACGAGTCTTATTACCACTGCCTATGAAGTCCTCACCATCAGTTGTCCCTGCACCATGTCTGATCACCAGCTGCTGACAGTGGGTAGAAGTGCCGCAGAATAGGTGCTGTGATTCCTGCCTCTGCCTCTTCACATGTTGCACTTGGACCAGTACCACTCTCCAGTCAGAGGACACGGGCCTCAGGCCTCACAGCATTACTGGTGCAACCACTGCCAGAGACTCTTACAAGCAACAGCCAGTGTCAACAGTGCCCGAAGAAGACCCTGTCATGTGATCAGGGCCAACACTCCCATGGTAGGAGTAGACTCAAGTGGTGCATCCCACATACTCTATGTCACTTAAACTGCTGAAGTATTGTGTGCTTTTCTGTGACCTCCAGAGACAGTGGGTCATTCTGAGTCCAGATCGGAGCACACTACCCAAACTGACTAATCACAACTAGAAAAGCTACAGAGGGTTTACACCACAGTGCCCTGCCAGAAAAAAAATCAGTGTTGCACGACGACTGATCCCCCTAGACATCTTTAGAAGAAAACCGTTTACTTAGAAGGCCATCCCAGAAAAGTAATAGAGATCTGTTCTACCAGGCATGCAAACCTCAACATAGGAACACAAGAAATATGAAAAACAAGGAATGACACCTCCTAAAGATCATCACTTTCTAATAACAGATACCAAAGAGAGGGAAATGGATGAAATGCCTGGCAATTATTATTTAAAGAAGCTGAATGAGACTAGGTAAACAAAAAGTAGGAAGAAAAATGCCATGTGTAGGAGTAAAGAGATAGAATTTTTTAAAAAGAACCAGACAGAAATTTTGGAAATAAAGAGCTCAGTGAAGTACAAAAACTCCATTAAAAGCCTCAAAAATGTATTAGCTCAAGTGGAAGAAAGAATATACGAGTTTGAAATCAATTTCTTTCAAAACACACTTTTGAAAGAAAAAATATGAATAAAGGCAGCATTCAAAATCAAACATCTATATCATTGGCAGATCAGAAGGGCAAGAAATAAAGGTTAAGAGAATAAAAAGAAACCTATTCAGTGACATAATAGCAGAAAAGTTCCCTAATCTTGGGGAAGACATGGAATAACATACAAGATGTTTATAAAACTCCAAGTAAGTAGGACCATAAAATATCTTCAGCAAAGTACAATTAAATTCTTAAAAGGACAAGACAAAAAAAAAAGATTTTTTAAATCTGCAAGAGAAAAACACTATGTCAAATTTATTTATTTATTTATTTACGTACTTATTTTATTTATTATCTTTTTTAGACAGCGTCTCACTATGCAATTCAGGCTGGCCTTGAGCTCACTTTGTAGCCCAGGCTGGCCTCAAACTCGCAACGATCCTCCTGCCTCAACCTCCGAGTGCTGGGATTACAGGCGTGTGCCACCACGCCCGGCATACACTATATCAAACTTAAAGACAAGCACATTAAATCATGCCAGGAGAGCTTGGAGTGACATTTCTATTCTGTAAAGGCAAAAACAAAGTATAACAAAACTACCAACCAAGATTACTATGTCTAGCAAGGATATCTTTCAGAAGCAAAGGGAAAATAAAGATCTTTCAACATAAGTTGAGGGAATTTATTATGACCAGACTAGTTTATAAAAGATGCTTTAAGGAGTCCTATATCTAGAAATGGAAGAAATTTAATGACCACCATGATAGCATCTGAGAGTATAAGTCCCAGTGGAAGAGTAGATACTCAAAAAAGAAATAGAAAAGAATCAAACATTATCTGTACAGTAAGCCATCAAATCACAAAGGTGGGTGAGAAAGAGAGCCAACAAAGAACATTCAGAACAACTCAAAGAAAAACCAAGAAAATAAATGCTGTAAGTCTACACTTTTCAGTGATAACTCTGAATGTAAATGGACTTCATTCTCCCATTAAAAGATACAGATTGGCCAATTGTATTAAAAAAGCAAGACCAAGCAGTATACTGTGTATAACCACCTCAAGACTGAGACAGAAAGGATTAGAGTGGTATTCTAAGCAAATGGAATCCCAAAGTAGGAAGATACTACTTAATGTAACAACTACACTTTAAGACAAAAACAGAAGAGATAGCACTATAGTGATCAAGGATCAATTCATCAACAAGCTGTAAAGATTGTAAATTTAAATGCACATAATGTGACAGTGACCAATTTTATAAAACAAACACTATTAGAGACCATCAGCACTGTGCCAAGCACTCTTGCTCCTACCAGCCACTGCCAGCTGCCACTCGTTGGCCATCTGCCATGGCCTGCTGGCCACAGGGCCTGCCTGGGTACACCAGTGTGCTGTCCCCTGTGATTATGGAGCCTCAGGCTGAAGCACAGAGCCACAGGGAGCCAGAAGGCGCCAGGGAGGGCAAGCGCCAACCACAGGCCCGAGAGCTTTACCACTCCTGAAGCCCATAAGCTCTCTTCTCAGTGCTCAGGCTGGGCAGGCACAGCTGAAGATGAAATGAGGACCAGAAGTAAGAAAGAAATTGCAAGATAAACAAGGAAACTCCTTATAAGTGACTTTGGAAAGAAGAGAAAATCTTCATGAGGAAGTTCAGATTGAAAGGAGTGTGTATGTGCAGTGCCTGAGGATGTGGAGACAGAGGAACGTGTCTGGTGAGAGGAAAGAAGCAGATCAGCTATGGGAAGAACACCATTGCCTCTGATCACTGTATTAAAGAGGTCTCCAGGCACCTTTGACAACCTCCCATCCACCCTAGGGCCTCCCACAGACTGAAGTACAGTTGGCAGTCCTGGGACCAGCCGATTAAGCTCTCAAAAGTGGCACTGCATTTTTGGAGCCTCTGGCTGGACAATGTGATTTGCAGGAAATACACCCTGCTGACCTGGGAGGGGGTGAATCCACAGAAAGCAGTTCCGAGTCCCAGATAACTTTGATGTGTGCTGTGGCACACCCGTGGACTGCCAAGAGGAAGGTGAATGTGATGTGAAAGCCTGTTTAACTGAACCCCAAGAGTCTTCTTGGCCATGAGCTAACTGCCACTTAGCAGCCACCGACAGAACTAGTTGCCTCCACTTGGCCCCAGGAGGGCCTAACAGACGTCACGCATGCAGTATGTACTTCTGCCTGAATGGTGTGTCTGATAATAATTCACTCAAGATGAGTTGTTGTTCTTGCCTTATTTGTACAGTGTGTTCTGCATGTCTCCAGTTGTAAGTGAAGCTTAACCTGAAGAAGACTGACGCTGAAGCCATCTTAAAACACTTGGCTAAAGGCCGTCACGCTGCTTGCTGCACGTCAAACTGACGAGTGTGCCCTAGCAGTTAGTGCTTGTCAGGTGGGTTGTGACTTAACCACGTATTCACGGGACCAATGTAGACTTAGCATTCTCTGTAGGCATCTGACGAAGGGTTCTCAGAAGCAGGTAGCTCAGGTGACTTTTGGAAACTTATTTTTTATGCATGTATCACTCTGAAAGTCAAAGATGTTAGACTGAACTGTTAAATTAATGGGTTTTATACAGTTTTAATTTGGAACTTGAAAATAGCCCAATTAGGATCTTAACCTATCGTGTTCTTGAGAGTTGAGGAAACAGAGATTTAGAAAGAACATTTTTTTTATTTTAAAGAGAAAAGAACATAAACAAATTAACAAACACAAAGACATAAACAAAGCAACACAAAAACAAAACGATACAGAATTTCCAACAAGGTGATAGGAAATTAACAATGGTTGTTGTATTACATATTGTTATCTTCAGATTGGTTACTCAGATAACCAGACATAGGCATGTAAGATTGATCAAACAATTAAACATTAACTGTTCCTTTCAATAAACTAATAGAAATTAGTAGCACAGTTATCTTAGCTATCGTGTGTGTGTGTGTGTGTGTGTGTGTGTGTGTGTAATTTTCCCTTCTTTCTTTTCTCTTTTCCCCCATCCCAGTTGGTCTTTCTTTTTGAGCAGTTTCTTTCCCTTTCACAATATCTGTTGTACCTTTCAGATTTTATTTACCCTCTCAGGTTCTTACACTAGGGAGACAGTACGATGTTTACACGAGTCTGATTTATTTCACTTATGAGTATGGTCTCTGGTTGCATCCATTTTCCTATAAAAGTTTCCTATAAAAGCCTCAAGTTTATCTTTCTTTATATAAAAGTACCTCTTTTTTTTTTTTATCCATTCCTCAGTTGATGGGCATTTGGGTTGTTTGGAAGATATAGCTGTGACAAATTGCACTGCTGTAAATATGGGTGCACTTACGTCACTGTGGTATGGTTTCAGTTCTGGAAAAATACCCAAAAGAGAAATCTCTGGGTTAAGTGGAACCTCTAATCCTAGTTTTGCGAGGAATCCCCAGACTGACTCCCACAGTGTTTGCGCCAGTCTGCATTGCCACCAACAGTGGAGAAGGGTTCCTTTTTCCCCACAGCCCCTCTGGCATTTGTTATGGGTTGATTTCTTGATGGTAGCCATTCTTTCTTGTGTGAGATGGAATCTCAGTTTTTTAATTCGCATTTCTTGAGTGAGTAATGATATGGAACATTTTTTCATGTATTTATTTGCCATTTGTATTTTTTTATCTGAGAAGTATGTGTTCATCTCAGATGCCCATTTTTGGATTGGGTCTTTGAATCTGGAGACATTTTTTTAAAATTCTTTATATATTCTAAATAGAAGTCCTTTGAGGGACAGTTAGTTAAAATTTTTTTCCCAACTTGTGAGTTTCTAGAAAGAACATTTTTTAACAGTCAATTCACCATGTAAAATTGCTATGAATGACAGTGTATACAGATTTTCTATTCAGATATTCAGCTGTAAACTTGTTAAAACTTTTGTTTCTGTTGCTTTTGTATGGACTGATACTGTAAAAATAAAAAGAAACCTTAAAAAAAACTATTAAAACTAGAGAGATAGTTTTTTTTACCAATAATTGTGGGGGGTTTCATCTGAATTTCATCCAGATAAAAATTCAACAAAGAAAAATCAGAGTTAAACTGTAGTGTAGGTCAGAAGGACCCAATAGACATTCTAAAACATTTCACCCAACAACTGCAGAATTAATATTCTTTTCATCAATGTATGGAACTTTCTCTAGCATAGAATATACTGTATGGTAGGCCACAAAACAAGTCTTAAGAAATTTGGAAGAACTGAAATAATAGTCTGTATCTTTTCTTGTTAGAGTGGAATGAGATGAGAAGTCAATTACAAGAGAAACTTCATAAATTCTACAAATATGAAATAGTACTAAGGGTTAAATTCATAGCAGTAAATTCTGTATCCAAAAAAAAAAAGAAAGAAAATTTCAAAGAAACAGCCTAATAATGCATGTCAAGGGCTTAGAAAAGCAAAAGCAAACCAAACCCCAAATCAGAAGGAAAGAAATAATAAAGATTACAGCAGAAATAAAGTCTAAAGGAACAATACAAAGGATCAATAAAATAAAGAATTAGTTCTTTGAAAAGATAAACTTTAGCTAGACTAACAACAGAGAGAAAAAAACAAAAGAGAGAATGAGATTGAGATTTTGAATCTAAATAAAATTAGAAGCCAGGAATGATGGCACATGCCCATAATCCCAGCACTCGGGGCTGAGGCAGGAGGATTGTTGTGAGTTTGAGACCAGCCTGGGCTACAAAGTGAGCTCAAGGCCAGCCTGAACTGCATAGTGAGACCCTGTCTCAAAAAATAAATAAATGAATATATAAATAAATAAATAAGAGATAAAAAAGGAGATATAAGAACTCATACCCAAAAGTATGAAGCATCATTAGGGATTATTTTGAAAAACTGTATACTAAAAATTTGGAAAATCTAGAGAAACGGACTACTTATTTGACATATATGACATATCAAAATTGAACAAACAGCATATAAAAAAACCAAATCATCCAATAACAAATATGCAAATAATGATAGTTTCACATCTTTTTTCTGATATGTATTTCTTTTTTTTTTTCTCTTGCCTGATCGCTATGGCTAATGTCTCAAGTACTGTTAAATAGGAGTGCTGAGAGTGGTATCTTTGTCTTGTTCCTCATTTTAAAGGGAAACCTTTTAGCTTTCCCCTCACTTAATATAATGTTAGCAGTAGGCTTGTCATAAATATCTTTTTTCAGATTGAAATAAGATCCTTCTATACCTATTTTCTTCAGAGGGGTGTCTGTGTGTGTGTGTGTATGTGTGTGTGTGTGCATGTGTGTGTCTTATGTTCATTAAAAAGATTGGCCTGCATTTATTAATTGGGTCCTTGTCTGAAACATGCATGACTGTCCCATCAGGTGGCTTAGGCCACTGGTGGTACAAATGGATCTAATCATTTTTGTATTGGCCTTATTACTAATAAAATTAAATTAGCCACCCAGCAGGTGGTACAGATCTAATCACTTTTATCAGTTTTTTACTAATAAAATTAATTTTAAAAGTCTGTAGATGGATTGCATCTAGTTAGCTGCTTCAATTCAAATAATTCCTGCCAAAATATAAATATTAATACTATTATACCAATTAAAAATTTTATAATAATCAAATTTACTTTTTATTAAAAGAAATTTATAAATAGTTTATCAATAATCAGTTCTCTAAATTTAACATGAAAATCTTACAAGTACCCCATTGCTGGCACATATAATATGCATTTACAACTGCTGTACCACAAATTAGTTTTATTATAGTTTTTCATACCATTTTAATGTTTTCCTTAAGAAACTACGGTGACATCTGGTCTGCTAAATCAACACCTTTCTTTCTATTGTAATCAAATACCACCTCCCAAGTGGTACAAGCCACCGAGTGGGGCAGTCCTGCATGTACCACCAGTGGTGAAAGCCAGCAAGAAGGATCAAATTGAAATCAAAGCTGACTTGCAGTGAGACAAACAAATTATGGCCCCATCATGCAAGTGTTAAATCAGAACCACCCAGCAGCGAGACATATGAATAAATTGTGACCCTGTTGTCACTGTGTTAATGCTAACTTCCAGGAATGACTTTGGCAGTCCTCCTTCCCTTTTGATTTCACTTAAGAGTTTGAGGAGTATTGGTGTGTGTTATCTTCCTTGAAGTTCTTGTAGAACTCTGTGGTGAATCCATCAGGTCGTGAGCTTTCCATAGATGCAGTTGTTTCTTACTGCTCCAATTTCCTTCCTTGTTAACTGGATTATTCACAGTTTTATATCTATTGGCTTAGTTTGGGTAATTCGTATATGTCTAGGAATCTATTTCTTCTGGATTCTCCAGTTTATCAGAGTATAAGTTTTAACGTAATTATTAATAATCTGCATTTTGATAGCATCAGTTGTGGTTTCACATTTTTATTTTTTAGTTGTAATTATATTGATAATGGATCTTTACTTTTTTGGTTGAGATTGGCAAAGGGTTTGTCTGTTTTATTCTTTCAGAGAATCAGCCCTTTTAATTCATTGACTTTGTATTTTTAGTCTCATCTTCATTAATTTCTGCTCTGATCTTTATAATTTCCTCCCTTGCACTAGCTTTAGGTTTGAATTTTTCTTGTTTTTCTAGAACCTTGAGTTGTATCATTAAGTTATTTGGGATCACTCTGTCTTTGTAGTGTGGGCATTCACAACTATAAATATTCCTCTTAGATTTTCAGTGTGCCCCATAGGTTCTGGTATGTTGTATTGTTATTATTTGCTTTTAGAAACTGTATGATTTCATCCTGATTTTTTTCTGTGACCCATGGATTTTTCAAGATTGTGTATTTTAATCTCCATGTATCTGTATAATTTTTGGTGGTTTCTGTTGCCATTGATTTCTAGTTTCATGGCACTATAATCTGATAACATGCCTGGAATAATTCCAGTTGTTTTGTATTTATGGACTGATATGTGGTCTGTTTTGGAGAAACAGACCACATGCTGCTGAGAAGGATGTGTATTTTGTTGTTGGGTAAAACACTCTTTGGTATCTGCTAGCACATTTGTTCAAAGGAGTGTTACAACTCTGATATTTCTTTGTTGATTTTTTTGTCTAGTTGATCTATTTGTGATAGTAGGGTACTGAGGTCCCTCGCTTAGTTGTTCTGATGTTTATACAATCTTTTACATCCAGTGTTGTTTGATTTCTCACCTTGGATGTGCCAGTTAAGCACTGGCATATGTATTTGTAACTGTTACCTCTTCCTGCTGAATTGTTACTTTAGCCAGTATGTGGTGGCTTTCTTTGCCTGTTGATTTGTTTTATCTTGAAGTCCCCTGTGTCTGAGAACACAGTAGTTATTCCTGCTTGTTTTGGGGCTCTCATTGCATGGAATATTATTTTCCATTCTTTGATTTTTCAGGTATAAATTTCTTTATTGATTAAATGTTTCATATATATATGATATAGATAAAGATATATATCATATATACATATATATGATATAAAAATATATATAGAGAGATATATATCACATATATATACATATATATAGGATTTTGTTGTTTCTGTATCTCTTCTGTCAATCCGTGTCTTTTGACTGGCAAATTGAGACATCAACATTGAGAGCTTTATTACTGAGAGATACTGATTTATTCCTGTCACTGTATTATTTTCCTGTGTCCGATTCCTTTCTCCTCTCCCGGCCCCTTACTTGGGCTCACAGTTCACCCTGCCTGGTGTTTCATCTTTTTGGTACTGTTGGCTTCATTGTCTCTTTCTAGGATATCCTGAAAATGGAGTGCTGGTTTGGTGGTCATGGATTTCTTAAGGTGTTCTTATTTTTCCATCACTTTTGAAAGGTCATGTTGCAGGATATATCAAGGTTGAAAGTTGTTTTCTGTTAAGACTGAGACAGGTCACTTAAAGCTTTTCTGGCCTCTAAGGTTTGTTTTGAGAGGTTGACTATAATTCTAATGGATTCACCTTTATACAGTAAGTGATTTATTGCTTTTCTCTAACACCTTCTAAGATTCTGTCCTTATGTAGGATTTTTTGAATTTTGAGTATGTTGTGTCTTGGAGAAGTTGTTCTCTGATCATGGCTATTGCAGGTTCTACATGCCTTGCTAATCTGTATGGTGAATTCTTTCTCTATATTGGGGAACATATTTTGCTATTATTCATGTAAACAGGTTTTTTTATGCTGTTTATGCTGTCTTCTGATTTTTCACTACTTCCAGTGAATCTTAGTCTTTGCATCATCTAGCAGCTGTTGTATCCATTTTCCATGTTCTCTTCTTTTTAAGACACCTTTGAATATGGATTACCTGTATCATCTCTACCTTCTAGTTCTGTCACTCTGACTTCACATCGATCACTTCTGTTTCCTACACTTTCAGTGGAAATTTTTTATGTCCTGGATTTCTTTTTGGTACCTTTTCATGGACTCTTAATTCCTTGCTAAACTGTTAGTTTATCTTTTGTATTGTTTTGTTTAGCTCAGCTGGCTTTTTATTAATGTCTTCTGTAAGCTCAGGTTTTGTGTAAGTCCATTATCTGTTTAGTTATGTCAGCTTTGAGCTCACCAAGCACCTTATTGTCCGTTTTGGTTCTTCTTTTGTCATTTCCTTATAATTCAGATATTTGAATTTTGATTTCCTCCCCTTCAGTGCTCCAGAGATCAGCTTTAGTGAAGTTGGGAGTTTTTTGAGATATTTTGTTTCTTACTCGTTTTCTTTCTTCCCCTTTTGTGCTGAGGCTTGTGTGCTGACTATAGTGGAAAGACTTTGCTGCTGATACAGAGATCTCCTTAGTTAGTTTCTGCTTCTCAGTGATGTGCTAAGCATGGCTAATAGGTCTTTCCCTCTGTCTGAGGATCTGACCACCTCCGATAATTTGGGGAAGGGGAGGGTGCAGTGTAATTGAATCAGCACCCAGTAAATGAACTGCACTATTTTTAACAAGATGTTGGCATACAGTAAGAACCAACTAGCAACAACTACATGACTCTGGCAGTAGCTACAATATCAGCAACCATAATAAAGTCTAAGACAAATTGGATATTTACACAACATAAGGCCCGATAAAAGCTACCACATACCATTCTTAACCATAAAAAAGATATCTGTAGTTGTAATATAGACACCAAGACAAACCAGGTATTGACATACAATAAATATGTAGTAAATGCAACAACTGTACTATCATTAACAGTAGAAAAGAATTCAATAATAACAGCACAGAATTAGAGTACTAAAGCTTAATAGCAGTGCTAGTAAAGATGGAGGATGAGGAAAGGGAAAATAAGAGAAGTAAAATTTGAAAAATAAAGACAAGAATGAGTAGAGGAGAAAAGAGATAAAGGAACTTCTTAAGGAGTAAAAGAAAATTAGTAGAATTACATAAAAGTAACAGAAAAGAACAAACAAGGAAAAAGAAAAAACAAAACAAAGAGAAAGAGGAAAAAACAATTTTAAAAAAACCAACAAAGAAAAAAAAGAAACAGTCCAAAAAAAATCCTTCTTATTTTTGAATGAGTAGTTTCTCTCCAGGACCTGTACTGTTCGAATCCACCAGATATGGTGGAGCGATAAGGGGTCATTACTAAGTCCTGTTTTGTTTCCACACTCCTTTGGTGTGTGAATGCTGTGTCCTGCTGCACCCTTCCTGCTGCGGGGCTGGTCAGTGATGTCTGCCTAGCGCCTTAGTCACTCCAGCCACTCCCAGTGTCATGTCCCTCTTTATGCCCCAGGTCACAGTTGTCTCCACCTAGCTTTATGGCCCGTGGGTTTTTGAGCTGCCCTTCTTGCTCCAGAGGCTCTGGCAACTGTCAGAGCCAAGACGTATCCCTGACCACACTGGAAGATGGGACAAGCACTTGGACCACTGAGCTCCGTGCTGGATGAAGCCAGCAGGGAAAGGGGAGATGGGATGTCAACCAGACTGCTGGACTTAATGCCAGCCCCTTAATGCCAGACTCAGCGCCTTCCCAAAAGCCACACCTGATCAACCTGGCTTCTCAACTCTGAGGGCAGGACTCCGTGACCATCATAATTTGAGCTTACATTCAGAAGGTTCTGTATCTATCCTGTACCCTTTCTGTAACTCTCTTGCGGCTCTCTCCTACCACAGTCAATGTGGGCAGCTACTCTGGCATCTCTTATTCTGTTTTATCCAACAGACCAGCTTTCTGTGATGCCTTGTCATTGTACATGTGGGCAACAATGATGGCCAGTATGTCCCTCTGTGATATTACAACTCTAGTTCCACTCCTGTTTGATCAACTCTGTCTGTCCACCTTCTGGTTCAAAGATTTGAAAAACTAATCAGGCTTCAGTTTTAACCAGTCATAGGCTTTAAAGGTACAACTGCTTCATCTTTGGTTGTAGATTTGGAGGTTTTAAGCTGAAGCAGATTCCTTGGGAAAACGGTACAGGTAAAACAGGCAGATGAGGGGATATACCCTCCCCACTACTCCTTGACTATAGACACTTTTGACACTTGCCAGTGACCTTCACAGATATTCCCGGGCCCTCCTAGAGGCACTCACAGGTAAATGGTGGCGAGAACTTCTCATTATAGTCAGATCTACTCTGATACCACTCTTGTCCTGAGATGGTCGTGTATTTTATGTACCTGGCGTCCTCAGGTCATGTTCGTGGTACCATGTAAACTGTCTTCTTTACAGTGAAATAATACATGTGTGCACTCTGCACAGCTGTGCTCTGTATAGTTGCTGAAGGAGTCAGCTGCAGTTCTTTAGTGATTCCCCAGCTAAATAGTAACAGTGATTAAAATGCTTAGGTTTATTGAGCATTTACAGTATGTTAAGCTCAGTTCATACTGTATTTTCCAGGTTTGTAAATGTAGCTTAAACAGTTGCATATGTATCTCTCATTATATCTGGGAACTTCAGGTGGGTGGGCCGCAGCCCTGCTTTAGATGGAGGAGGACCATATAGCTGTTCTGTGTCTTCTCATTTGAGAACTCAGATCAGACAAATAGACCCTATTTGGAATTTGCTCTTTGGGAAGCAAGAGCAGAAGAACAAACCAGTCAATCATACTTAAAGCCTTACTTCAGACATGTGTGGCACATGTCCCTTCTGCTTGCATCCAGCAGCCAACTTAGTTAACACTGACAAACTCAGAGTTCATGGGGCGGGGGGATGCGTAAAATTTCCACTGTGAGCGTGGAATAGTGAACAATTGTGAATAACGATAGCCTTCTACAGGCACACATTATTATTTCATTCAGTCATCAGAACACTCTTAAATGTGGCTGTTATCACTGTTGCACAGTTACTTATTTTGTTTATTACCATAACATAAATATATCAAGCGCCTACCGCGTCATAGACGCTGTGCTCTTCGGTTACCGAGATCAAGTGAGGACCCTCACTGTCTGTCTATGACCATAAAAGTCTCTTCTATGGAGGTTTATTTTGGTTAAAATGTTGTGACTCTGAGATATACTCTTTTATTATAAAATAGTTTCTAAACTCTGGTATCAGGTTACCTTTACATTCTTAAAGTCTGTTTGGAAACCTAAGAAGCTTTTGTTTACATGGTTGTGTTGGTTGATATGTATAGCATTAGAAATTAACACTGAGTTGTTAAAATGTTATTATTTATAAATAATAATAAGCTGTTACATGTTAGCATTTATAGCATAAAACACATATTTCTTAAAGCAAAAAAAAAAATAAAAGAACTAGTGAAGAGAGTCACTGTTTGACATTTTTGCAACCCTCTGTAATGCTAGCTACATAGCAGACAAGCAAATTTCCCTACTTGTTCCTGCATTCAGTTGGTTCTGTTATGGCACCTCATGTGACCTCTGTAGTACTATTGCTCATAAAGGTTTATAAGGTAGTTCTTACTTCACTGAGTCTGAGGAACATTTTTGGAAAAGCCTGTACCCTTTGAGAACCACAGATCCCTAAGCCACACTTCCGTCTTCCATCTGGGGTCCCTTAGTCCTCTACTGTATTCTTTCCATCCAGTCACCAGACAGGAAGAGCAGCCTGGAAGTCACACAGGAGGGTGGTTGGCGCTGCAGTCCTGTGGCCAGAACTTGTACACACCCCCATAACAGCACTTGGTACTAGAAAACGTAGGCTAGGTACCTAGGAGAAAAAGAAACAATAGGTTTAGCTAAGCTGTACTGGCTACCACCAGAATAATCAGCTAAGTTTCTATGTAATCAAATTAAAATAAAACTGATTTGTTGTCAGCATTTTGGCCCTCATGAAACCCAAGGGGTACACGGTACACCCCATACTGCGGTACATGCTGTAGGGTCATACATCGTTAAATAGATTTAATAATTTTTAAATGTTTTATTTGAAATAATTCCAAACAAAGTTGCAAACTTAGCACAAAGAACTACCATATATCTTCCACAAATATTCACCAATTATTGACATTTTGCCACATTTATTTTTGCCCTTGGTGTGTGTGTGTGTATATATATATATATATATAGATATATATAATACACATTTTTTTTCTTTAATCTATTTGAGAGTAAATTGCAGACCTCATACCCCATTACTAAATAACTTTGGTGTGTTTACTAAGGACAAAGACATTCACTTACATGCAACAGTACTTTTTCCAAAAGTTAACATTGATGCAGTACGGTTTTCTGTTATACAGATACATTGTCTTTTATAGCAATTACCTTTTTGGTCCAAGATTCCCAATACATTTAGTCTCCATTAATTTGGAATGGTTCGTCAGTCTATGTCTTTTATATCAAAGACATTCTTTAAAAGTACAGGTCAGCTGTTTTATAGAATGCTCCTTAATTGAGTTTGATGTTTGCTTATGATTAGATGAATGTTATGCATTTTTGACAGAAATACTATGGGAGAGATATGTCCTCAGTACAGTTTATCAGAAGGCATATAATGTGATGTTAACTTTGATCACTTGGTTAAAATAATGTTATAAAGTTAATGTCATTTGTGGGCAAATACTTTGAGACTATGTAAATATCTTATCCCTCATTAAGTTCACTAGCTTAACAGTGATTTCAGCTTGAAGTATTTATTACTGTAATGGCTACAAAATACCATGAAATTTTAAGTTATTTTCTAGTGCTAACTATAAGAACCAAATGTGGTAGACATTTGTTGGCTGTCTGCCTCACCTACTTCGCCACATTTTTCTGTCCTGAAATTATCTAAATTGTGTTTGGGTGTGTCCCCCCCGCCCCAGCCAGTGAATCTATGTATGTCCAGTAATACTGGTTACAATATAGCTCCTGTACTGGGCTTTGATGGATGGGTCAGTTAATGCATTCCATTTATTTAGTCACATTTATTCTTTTGGTAATGGGAGTCTGACCTACCTTGGGAAGATTTTAGCGATTTTTTTTTTTAGGACTCCTCTTTATGATACCAGGCTTAAGAGTTACCCCATTTGCAGCTGCTGCCTAGCCTGTGACCATGAAAATAAAGCAGACACCAGATGTTAGAATGGGAGAAATGAAAGAAATTGGGTATTGACAACTGTTTTGAACTCCTAAATCAATAACTCCCCAAACTCTGTGTTTTCTGCTTATGTGAGCGTATACATTCCATTAAATGAGCTAACTTGAGTTGGGTTTTCTTGTCATAGAGTCCTAATTGATACCCTTAGTAACAAGTAACATGAGCTGTTTTTAGTTACCGTCAAGTACTGGTAAAAAGGATATGTGAAACTTCTCCAACACCCAACAAAAAGAAGTGGGTATATCTTTTTGTTTTCTTGACAGCTTGGAGATGGATACATGACATGGTCTACAAAAGAGGTTAATGACATCAGGGATTGATATTCTAAATGGGTAGCGATCACCTTGAAGAGTCACTGACCCAACCCATAACAGAGAAAGGCCCTGTTCTGTATTCACTTGCTACGTGACTCACTTTAATCCCGATTTAATCAATTTTACCTGAACAGTTGTTATTGGCTGACCATAGTTTTGTCCCACCTCATGCCCTCCTTGTGATTTCCCACCCCAGTCCCCCTTAGACCTGCCTCACCTTGTGGTTTTGCTCTATAAAAATCCCTGGGAAAGACAGGTTCCCTGAGCAACCCACTTGGGGTCCACTTCTGGCTCTGTCTTGGACAGAAGCTTTCTTTCCCTCCATAAACATATTCTGCACTTTAAAAAAATAAATAAGTGAAGAGATAAATGTATCAGCATGGACAGTGTGTACCCCATGTGCTAAAGCACACATGAGTTCATCTTTAGTTGCGAAGTCATTAAAGTAGGTGAGGGGCTGGGTTCACTTGGGCTCTTCAGTTACCTAAGCCTGCATGAGTGAAGACAGTGGGAGCGTCATGTGCGTACATGGGCGTGCCGCAGAGCTCAAGGCGGCAGCACAGGTTGGTCCTCAGCATAGAAAGCCTTGAATGCTTTCTGCTGCATTTGCAGTCCCACCTGTCAATTTCAAAACGCTGAGCTGGAGCACGCGATTGTGTTAGTTGGGGTCAGACATTTACCCCTGTTTGGTTCAGTTGTGCTCATTAGTATAAAACGGTATCAGAAGTCCCATCCTTATGTGTAAGGAGACTTTGGGAATGAGTCAAGAAGAGACTTCGAAGTTGGCTGCTAGAGAGACATTTGTGGGTGCCGTAGGCCGTGGGGGCACCACGGTAAAGAGGAAAAGCCGGTCCTGGATGCCGTTCTTCTGCCCTCTCAGGACTGCCTCCCTCCTCCCCTCACTAGTAGCCCATTTTTCTCTCATCTGAATTCTTGTTCTGATGCGAGTCATGTCCTACAAGATTGGGTTGTAATCATTTTCAGGTTTTTTATTTTACGAAGGCAGTGCTTCTCAGAATGTAGTCCCTGTACTAATAGCGTCAGTAACTTTGGACAACTGCGATCTCTTGGACCTGTCTGACCTCTGAGAGGGAGAACTCTGCAGGCAGAGCCCAGCAGTCTGTGTTTGAACAAGTCCTTCAGGAGACACACATGCACTTGGAAGTTCGAGCACCACTCCCATAGGAAGTTCCTGAAATGCCATAAGGTAGCCAGAACCCAGGGTCTGTCTTCCTCCTAGCATCTGGCCCTGGCCTGGCACATTAGCACTGCTTGAATAGAGACACTACCAAGTATTCCTCACTCACTGTTTTAAGAGCGGCCCCTAACGTCCGGCTTCTAAAGAGCACATCCTTATGTGTAAGGGCACTTTGGGAATGAGTCACGAAGAGACTTCGAAGTTGGCTGCTACAGAGAGAAGAGCAGAAAGGTTGCTGTCCTGTTCTGCAGTGCCCATCTCTGGTTTAGCATTAAGAACACACCACCGTGTGTCCGGTAGTGACACATTTTTTAGACATTTCCCTTCATACGGGCAAAAGAAATGGGAACATAGGTGAGACCTGACTCCCTCCTTATGGAGACTGCGTGTACTTCATGCAGAGCTTTTCAGCAACGCAGGTGACTCCTGCGCTGAGGTAACTGTGAGTAAATGACTGTGGGTTGGATCTGCCCTCGCAGGAGCCTGCCGCCTCCTCCTTGTGGGCCGCCTCCCCACTTCCTTCTCCCTGCTTGCTCCTTCCTTCCTCTTCCTTCCGCCTTTCCCTCTTGCCTTCCGTTTCCCGCTTCTTCTTTCCTCACCTTCCCCACCCTCCCTCCCCTTTCCCTTTTCCTCACCGTCTGTCTTTGTTCTTGTCCTTTCCCTTCTTCTTTGTCTTTTCTTTCTTCTTGATTTTTTTCCTTCTTTAATTTTTTTTCCTTTTTTAAATTCCCCACCTGTTCCTCTTCCTCCTCTCACTTCTAGCAGGGGTAAATTTACTCAGTAAGAGAACCTTAATTCTTAAGAGCCCTGGGAAGTGGTAAATGCTATTTCTGTCATCTTGCTTGCTGACTAGGGACATCTTCAGACAGCCACAGGCCCCTCGGGCACACCCAGCTCCGAACCGCCTCCCTTCTTCCCTGTTCAGGACCTCGGCCTGCGCGGTGCAGCTCACAGTCTCACCAGCCCACCACATCTCAGCCCCAGAAGTAAGCACACAGGTGTGCACTAGCAGAGGCTGAACAGTTAGCTCCAGGTGGAGCAGGTGGAATACTGAGAACCATGCACGTTTAGTATTTACCAGATTTGGCATTATAAACACTCACACCAGAGCCGATTTGAAGCTGCAGCCTTACATCACCCGGGAGTCGGGTGGAGATGCTCACAGTGGCATCTCACAAGTCAGCTGAAGCAGTCCTCACGTGCTGCTGGGGGGACGCCACCACAAATGCAGGTGTTTGGGGTTACCCGTTAATAAATGAATTGCTATAATTTAAAACATCAGGTGTATGTTCGCTTCCTTTTTCAGGAAAGCCATCAAAATAATTAAAAGCAGCAATATATAATAATCGCTGTAACACTACCTTTCAGTTTGATGAAATAAAACCCAACTGCAAGAACTATACTGCCAGGAAAAAAAACAAGTGTTTCAGTGATTTGTAAACCGTTACTCTTTCCTGTATGAGCTTGATCAGAATATCACTTGAATTGATATCGCTTTTTCCATCGTAGATATCATAAAGTTTTAGTTAATATTCAGTTAAAAAGAATATCAGCCAGTCACCTTGTCTTTTTTATTTGCATTCTACATCATCTTGGTGGATTTTTATTATTTTTAGTTACCTTCACATTATGTCTTATAATACATTTCTTCCTGCAACAGTTTTACGTACAAATGGAAATGTTGGGAATATGTTTTAAGGCTGATTTTTTTTTCCACATACTGTCATGTGATTGATCTGGTCAGTGAACACGACATTCTTTGAGGCCATCCATCATTCCAGGCAGCCACTGAGCTAAACCTTCTAACTCACTGCTTCCAGTCAGTCATGCAAAGTTCGGGTTATAAATATCGAATGTGCAAACAACTGTTTAAATTAACTGTCCTTTCTGTTTTATGCAATTTCAGTAGAAATATAAGCTGATATATTGTTTAGTGGCAAGAAACAGAAAACAGTGAAGTTAGTATTATCCTTTCATAGGTCACTGAGTTCATCCTGTTGGCAAATATTTAGAATAGTTAGATCAAATTAATTCTCCTTACCTTAAGTTAAATTAGAAGTCAGGCAGTGGAGCATGTAACTTATGTAGCATTTTTGGTTTTATAGTCCAACAGTAGGAACACTGTTAGGAATAGTAAATGTAGCCATCTGTCATAATATAGTAGCCAGTTGTTAAATGCTTAGTTCTGTGTATTTAGTTACCTCTTTGCGATAACAAAAATAGCTTAATATTTGGAAAATATTTAGGCAGGAAGGAAAATAGCATCTGGCCAATTCTACTATTCCTGGTAAGCGTCTAGAATATTATGTGCAGGTGTTAGCACTTCTGCTACTTGCAGTTGTAATAAGTGTGCATACTTTCACTGATACTGTTACGTGTGCTAGATGAAAATGCCAACTGACTCCTTTGTAATGACTCCTAAAAGCCTTTTTGTGTGTAATGAACTTAGGTAAATATCCAAAATTTCTGTGTCTTAAATTTATTATTCTAGTTATATTGTGCTGGGAACATCTTTTCAAGTAGAAGCCATGTATCTAAGCCTATATTAATTAATACCACCAATGAACTTGCCCCTTTAGTTCACTGTCCTCTTGCCTCTTTTTTTGTGTATGTGAAATGTGAACCCAGTGCATGGAAGTACAATATTAATGCAAAACCCAAGGACAGCACTGTGGAAAAATGGAGAAGGAACCTGCATTCCCGATGGTATCATTGAGCCACTTATCTGCCCTGACCTCCCTATACTGACTTGAATATGGAAAAGAATCTCATTCTTATTTAAGCTACTGTTCACCGGCAGTACCTTTGGCCTAACACATTCCTAACAGATATAGTTCCCGAATCAACATCTAATTCTTCATGAAGTTATGAACTATGTTTTTTAAATCAAGTCTACTTTGGAATTGTAAAAATAAGTTTTTGCTGATGTTCTTACATGGAACCAAATTGAACTATCATTGCTATGTTAATAAAACTCTTTATTTATAGACATAAGACCAATATTAATCATTTTCGTGAAATTTCCTTACCCTCATCTCAAATGTCATTTCTCTTTTTAATTCCACTGTCTTTGTCTGTGCTCACTTCCTAGTTTTCCCAACCCTTCAGTGCTCGAGGGCTGGACCGTTTATAAACAACTGTAGTATTGTAAATCCTAGAAATCACTGTCAAAACTGGAAGCCCGACTTCATTATTTCCCTGCTTAAACGCTTTCCTTGATCCCTGAGATGGTGGCTAAGACCTTTTCACTCTGGCTCCTGCTGTCGTGTTTCATCACATGTGCTGCCCCTCTCTTCCTTTCTTCTGACGCACTTCCTCGGCCCTGTGCTGTAGGAGCGCACTGGACTGGCGCTGGATCCTGAAGCCATCGCGTCTCATCCTTTCGCATGTGTGCTGCTGCTTTCAGTTCTAGGCTTCCTTCTTTCACCCCCATCTGTGAAATCACACTCATTCTGCAGAGTTGAGTTAGTGTCTCTGTCCGTCTCAAAGCCAGCTTATCCAAGCAACCACTTCACCCTCTGTGCTTTCCATCACAGTCTGTTTATGCGTCTGGGATGACACTTACTCAGTTGATTTGTAGTTATTTACAGGTATGTCTTTCCCAGTAACTGAGTTCTTGAAGGGATGAGCTGTGCTTTCTTTTGAGTGCCAGTATCTAACTTATTGTTTGGAACGGAGTAGTATTCAAATTTCTTGGTCTCTTTTTACAAGAAAATAAAGTTTAAACTTGCCACCTGTCATTGAGTACTAGGTGTGTCTGTCTGTTTATTGAATGTATCCCTGTGAAGAAAAGCTGCTGGTAATTAAATAATATTCACCAGTTACCTAACAAACGATCGCTTATCTGAGTCATGTCAGCATCTGCTTTTATTAACCCCTGGTTGTAGTTGTCTAGCTTCTTTGTATGGTTGCATAACACACATTGTGTATAGCTGCTGCTCAGAGTCTGAGGGGAATTGGATGCAGGACCCCTCAGATACCAAAATCTGTATATGTTTAAGTCTTTTACATAAAATGGTGTAGTACTCACATATAACCTATATATACCCTCTGGTATACTTTAAATCACCTCCAGATTACTTATGTCATACAACATAAAAGCTATATAATCCATTATTATAATGTGCTACTTGAGGAATAGTGGCAAGGAAAAAGTCTATATATATCCCGTACAAACACAACTTTGCCCCCCAAATATCGTCAGTTCACAGTCGGTTGAACGCTCAGATATAAAGCCCATGGATTCAGAGTACAGACTGTATGAAGACAAATAAAGCCATTAGTAAAAACTAAAATCACCTCTGGAAAAAAGCATGCCCCTTTCTCATGTAGGCCAATAGAGGTAGAGACTTAGCCAGTGCTTAGGCTGGGTCTGGACATTGATGTAGCTTTAATTTGACTCTGTTCATTGTTGGCTTCACATTTTTTGAAGGCAAGGTCAGATCCTTAGGCAAGATTGTGGAGGTTTACAGCGCTGTGGACAGCTACGGGAACTGTGGGGCCCCTTCTCTGTGTTATAGCCCAGACGTCGGGTCCTAGGCCCCCTGGGACGTCCTCTTTGTCTCAGTTCTGTTTCTGGTGTTCTGTGCTGTAGGAGATATTTTTCCCCTTCCCTTGACCCAAGACTGTTAAGGAAGGCTGGCCCGTACTCTGTGAAGGCCTGAAGTTCTTTGGAGAGCTCCTTTTCAGCTCTCCTGACCACCTCCAGATGCTAGCAGCTGAAATCCTGGAGTTCTTCTGCGGAGTTTCTCTCTACCCTCCTTTCACCGATGTACTGTCCCTAGCACCTAGAGACCCACAGCGAAAAGTTGGCAGGTAGTTGCAGGCTTGTCTTGTAGTGGGGGCTTCTCAGAAGTCCAGTCCCTCCGTCAGCCTCCATGCAGCTGTCAACAGGTGGCTGCCTGCCTGCCTGCTTCCCTCCCTCCCTCCTTCCTTCCTTCCTTCTTTTTCTCCATACTAGGGATTAAATCAAAACCCTGCACACACACTGAGGTACCTCCACAGTCCTTCCTTCTTCTCCTCCTCCTCCTCCTCCTCCTCATCTTCCTCTTCCTCTTTTTTTTTTTTTTTTTTTTTTTGAGATAGCGTCTCACTCAGTTGTCCAGCCTGGGCTCAAACTTGTGATCCTCCTGCCTCAGCCTCCCACAGTGCTGGAATTACAGGCATGCACTGCCACAGCTGACTTCAGGCTGATTTCTTTTTTACCCCATTCATGGCTGTCTTTTTGTCCTTTTTCTGCCCACGTGGAAATAAGAACAGCAACTGGTCTCTCCATTTTCCTGAAGGGCCATTCATTTCTGCAATTCATGTCATTTAGGTCTTTGTGTATCTCACACCCTAGTGATTTTTTAATTGTCATTTTGTAGTGTCGTCAGCTTGTTTTAGATGTGGGGTGAGAGTAGCAGTCTTTTGCAGCTTCTACCCGCAAAGCTCCCCTTGCTCTTTTCCTCATCCGTGCACCTGTTTGTTGCTCCTTCTGTACAGGTGTGCGTACTCGCTGTGTATTACATACATAGAAACATATGAAAGTGAAACGATTTCAAATACGTTTTTCAGTGATGAGTAACTATCTTGTAGGTGGTTTCTTTTATTTTTCCAAATCACCAAACAGTACTTATTATTGTATCTGTACCAAAAAATAGTTCCAGCTTTCTTAAATAAATGAGATTTTTGTCACTGAAGCATTTGTTTTCATCTAATTCTATGTACCTAGGACATTTTATAAATGAGGATTTACTACCTCATATTGTCCTTCAGTTCTCAGCAAATCTAGAAATGATACTAATCAATGCTTAAATTTGATTAGTTCACAAATAATGTAGTCTCTGTTGACCACCAAAGAAGATGAAGAATCAGATGATAACACCTAATTACATTCATGTATTAAAACCTTTGTGATAATAACATCTAATGCTAATCCCATGACAACTATTGTGTATGTAGAAACATAGCGGGGGAGGTTAGCCAAGATGTTGGTAGTATTCCACATCTAGTTTCTCAAAAGAGATACACATTGATTGAATACAAATACGAAGCTTAATTCATATAAAAATTGAGCTTAGTATATGGTTCAGTGTAGACTATTTACTTGCTCAGCATGTGCCAGGCCTTGGGTTTAATCCCTAGTGCTAAAAAAAAAAAAAAAAATGCATAACAGCAGTTTTCATACGTGGTACACTTTAAGTATGTTATAGTATTTCAACAGTGTGGCTTTTGTCACAGAGTGCAGTGTTATATGTGGTGACTTTGTTTGAAATTTATGTCAGCTAGTTTTTTTTGCGTAATCAATTATTCCAAGACTCAGTGGCTTAAAAGTATTGTCTTATTTCTCATGCATCGGTGAGGCAGGTTGGAGTTGGTTGATCTTGGCTGGGCTTCACTGGGAGAATATTCCTGAAGCATGGATGTGGCTGGGCTTGGGTCCACACTGAGACTGGGTTGTACTTAGGTTCATTCAAGGGTCCGGCTGAGGAAACAAAAGTTCCTAAAACCCTTCACCTGACGGTGGCAGAGACGCAACTTAGCAGAAACGTAGAAGCCTTTTACACCTAAGCTTGGCATTAGCTTACCAGCCCTTCTACCTAATTCTGTGAGTAAAGTAAATTAATGTTCAGAACCACGCCCAAAGTTAAGAAATGGACAGTGTACCCTGCCCACGAGGGAGGGCATTACAAAGTTGCCTGACAAAGAATGTGGACAATGGGCAGGTGAAGAATTGGGACCAGTCTACCTTTCTGTCCAGAGGAAATTGTTACACAGGTGCTCAACCCCATTATAAAGCAGTTTGTCCAGGAAAGCTTGTAACTGCAAGCTAGCAATAAGGTTCTATTAAATGCTGGTATTTACTAGTGCGGGGCTGGCCAAGTGACAGGCTCACACAGAGCTAGGCGGGAGTGGGAATGAGCACGGTAGCACCGTGTGGATCAGAGGTGGCAGGTTCTGCTCAGCTTCAGCGGACTGGTAGCAAGTAGAAAGCAGTCCCAGCATTTGCTAAATCTTCCAGTGTTTTAAAGGAACCAAAAGATTCAGATTTGTGATGACATTTCTCAATTTTAAAAGGTTGGTAAATAAATTTTAAGTAAATAAATGATTTTTTGTTCAAATCCAGGAGACAGATTGGGAATGTGGAGTTCTAGTTTGCAATCCAGGCAAGAACAGGTAGACTTCTGAAACATTTTCCATGTCAGAAGCCATGTCCCTACAGGCCAGGAGGCTTCACCCACCTTACTATAACAGTCGCCTTTAATAATAGCTCCTTAAATTACTATGGCACTTTATAAAACCCATCATTCTCCCAGTTAATTGTGACTCAAATATGTCTTCACATAGCTCCAGGAAACGTCCAGGGTTCTAGCTAAAAAAGCTGTTTTCCTGCTCCCCAGATGCTTGTTCAGTGCAACAAACAGACTTTTCGTCACCTACCACATATTTAATGGGTACCTGCTGTGTATCAGATGCTGATCCATATTACTAAAACACACTGTAAATAAAATAAAGATTCCTGCCCTTGCGGGGTGTATGTTCTTTCTCTTTGTAGCTTGAGCTACTTTCCTGAAACTAGGTCACCACCTCATTCTTCAGTTTGCTGTACCTGAAAGTGTTGACAGTAGGAGCCCTGCCACGCAGTTATCCTAGGACCTTCGTTAGGTGGGAACGGCCAGGGGCAGCAGAAGCAGGTATATTTAGCAGAGGGAGAGTGTCAGTTAATCCAATGTGTTTGTTAAGTGTGCCGCTTCTGTATTTATCTTAAGCAAAAGCAATTTTGAAAAGAGCCCTTAGTAATTGGGAGGAATGAAAGTGAAATTAGAAAACCTTCATCTATTGTAGGTACCACGCTCTATTTTATTACAGACTCCTCTGCTTTCTTCCTGCAGCTTAGTTTCACGCCTCTCTCTCCCAGATGCTGTGCAGTAGCGAACTCAAGACTAACTGATTTTTGCCATCATCAGGCGTAGTCCGCCATTTAGTCAGGTGGATCAATTGCTCCATTTTCATATGATGTCTAGAAAATAGATAAAAGATGCCTTTGGACTTGCACTCCACTAAATTGAGATTTTGTCAGCCTGTGTGACGTCAAACACTATCTCTGATAATCTTAACTGAGCTCTTTAGTGGGGATACCTGTGGGTTGTTTGGCATATATCTATCTGACTGTTAAAGGTAAAGAATACTACTATGACTCTAACCCAACTATAAAGGCAGCCTCTGACTCCCTGTTCTGAAACACATCTGTGTTGTTCAGTATTAGCTCAGTGTCCGAGTCTCTTTAACTAGGTTACGCAGCACCTAAGTATAAACAGCAGCAAGTTGTTTCTGACTAACAGGCATGCGCAGCAGATGTCCGGCTCCTCCCTTCCTTATTCAGAGCTTCTCAGCACTGCTTGCCATGCATCCACCTGTGGTCTGTTGTCTTGATATAAAAGAGAAAATTAAGCAATTAGGTAGGTTGTTACAGTGCATAAAGTATCTGCCTTTAGACGACTGAGAATTACATCTTCAGTGTTTAATAATTCTTAAAGTCATGCAGTTTTTCCTTCCTTAAAGCATTACCCTTCCCTACCTTAAAGCATTCCTACCACTAAGCATTTCCCGCACTGGTATTTCTTAAAAAGAATTGAGACTTGTTTGCTAATAAGACAAGTCTTTTGGTTTGTCACCTATAGCTATATGAAAGAACATAGAATTTTGAGACAGAGCTCTTGGATGAGTTTTCCCCCTGTCATTAACCAAGACCTCAAACAACTGACTGAATTTTGTGGGATCTCAGTTTCTATATGTAAAAGAAGAAAATGACTCCTCACTGTGGGAATTAAGTTTGATGATGAAATAAAGTGCTTTTTAAGCTGGACAAATGCTCGTTCTTATTAAAAGATCATGAAAGCTGTCCTGTTCTATAAACTTTATGTGACAGCCACCTGGGTGAGGGAAAAGAGAAAAGTAGTACTAATGCCAATTAATAAGCCCCAAATCATTTATTTAGTGCCCTCACTACGCATGGAGATCACACCACATGTCAGATTTGGGGTTGAGAGTAGGAATAAGAGAAAGCAAAATTCAGTACTCTCTATGGTATTCATTTGTAACTTGTGTTACTTTTTGTTGTCATTATGGTGACCAGGATACACATCAGTATTTTTCTAAAATAAAAATCATGCGATGTCTTTAGCTCTTTAAGGAAGATTTCTAGAAGGGGAACAGCTGGGTCATATGGAATTTCTAAATTTAGTTCTTTGAGGAATTCCCATGCTGATTTCCATAATGGTTGTAAGAGTTTAATCCCCATCAACAATGTGGGAGGGTTCCTTTTTCACCACAGCCTCAACATGCGTATCAGTGTTTATAGCAGCACAATTTATAGTAGTCAAATTCTGGAAGCAACCTATATACTCCTCAAAGGATGATTAAATAAAGAAAATGTGGTATCTATACTAATGGAATACTATTCAGCTATAAAGAAGGACAGATTCGAGACATTTGTAGGAAAAGTGTTGCACTGAGAAAATATAATGTTGCGTGAAATAAATCAGACACACAAGTTTCAATACCATGTAATATCTCTCATTTGAGTGAGACAATGTACAAACAACACAGGAAAGGTTGGATAGATGGAGACAAGGGAATAGGTCTCTTGTTAATGGAAACGGGTCCAAGGCAATGTGGGTGAGAGGAGAGGGGGAAGGGAAGGGGAGGAGACGGGAGGGGAGGGAAAGGAAAGAAAAGGAAAATAAGTAGAATAAAGATATGGCAGGTTCAGGAACCTACTAACCCTCAAAGAATGTAAACTTCATGTGTCATAAACATGAGGTAAGACTGATAATATCAATGGGAACGAAAACGGGGAAAAGGGACTTAGAGAGGGAAGGAGAGGCCCGAGGGAGAGGAAAAGGGTTAAAGAAGAAGCTGCGCCATATACAGGTATCTGCTCCCCAAGATGATTATGAAGTGCAGATACTGTAAGTGATACTAATAAGTAAAATTAAGTAAAAATTACATTAAATTTAAAAAATAAAAGTCATGGTTCGATCAGTGATAGTTGTCATTGCACGTTGCCAGCTAGCTGTGTTTTAGGCTTTTGAGTGCTGAGGGAGGTTTTAGTTAACAATAAACACTGCCTAGCATAGAACAGCTGTTCAGTGAAATGTACTGAAGGAGTGAATGATTTCATATTTTAAAATATTTCTACCAGCTTTTCTTGCTTAAAGCCATTTTAGTTGTATCAGTTAGAAGCACTGGTTTTTCCCAGTAACTTTAATTATACATTAGAGGTGTGACCATATCTCCCATAGGAAGGAAGCTCATATTTATTAACTATGTGTGTAGCGTAGACATTCAAGTTAGCACATTCTCCACCACTTGGGAATATAAGGTGTTTTAAAATTCCCTTTTGTGATGGGGAAACTGAGCCATGGGAAGTAACTCTTCCAGGGCTTCCGAGCAAGTGGGCAGAACTGGGTGCCAGCTCACTTCTGTCCTGGACAAAACCTCCAGTGTCGGTCACACTCAGCAGGCTTCCATTGGCTGCTGCTCCTCCGCCTGCACCTGTGTCAGTCTAACGTCCCCAGCCATCCGGCACCCTCCCGTGCTCCTGTGAGTCCCTGCTGTCTCCTGTATTGACAGGCCCTGACATACTTCACTGCCCCTGATTCCAAGTTGCAGGACCTTCATCAGTGTCTCCAAATCTCTTGTCAGGCACCACCGGCTTCTGTCTACCTTGATGAGGATTTTCTTTCGAGATCATATCATCAGGCCATTGTCTCCTTATGTAATAAATTAACACAAGCCTTTGTGGCCTTAAAGTGATCACAGTCTGTTTCTCCGACTCCTGCCAGGTTAGACTGCTGAAACCTTTGGCCAGTGTTGAGAAGCAGAGGCATCTCCTCAGCCTACACCTTGGTGCAGGCTTTACCTCTGCCCCATTCTGGCCGTCTGAGGAAACGCACGCAGACAGAGCACATGGCAGGGATGAGATGCTTATGGCACAAAGGCAAAGGACAGAAAACTTAGATGTAATATTTTTATACTAAATTTCCTGAGTTGAAACTGGATTCACTGGTGTTTCAAATACTAAATACAATTAGATGCAAGCCCTGGTGGCCTGCTGAGATCTGTTAAGACCTTTTCTCAGTTTTTTTAGTGTATCTACTACAACAGTCTACTGAGAGGGCCAAGGGCCATTTAAATGTGCACGACTTACCTTCCAGGCATGGTTCTGTCATTTTGTAGTTCCTCAGGCTTGGTATTTTAGAATCTCTCCATTTATCCCTCCTTCCATTTAACAAGCATGGAAGAGTGCGTGTGACTCCTGTACATTCACCTAGTCATTAGAAGTCTTCTGATTCGTCATCTCTATTGACCCAGCCGCTGTTCTCATCCTGCTTCTAGGTCCCTGTGTCAGTGCAGGCACAGCCACCTCAATGCTATCTCTGGCCCATGTTTTTCAAGGTCACTGGCTCCCTCTTAGTCTGATGACCTCTTCCCTGGCTTCCCAGAATTCAGTGGATTCTGATTTTTCACCACATGTGGCATAACTCGCACCGGCCTTCGTCAAATCTTCCATTACCTGTTCATACCAGCACTTACTTGGACAAATCCACAGTCGCTACCATATACCGGGGCTCACGTTCCTGCCCCGCTTTCTCTGCCTCTGTCGTTACCGGGTCTCCCTGGCTGGGCTGGCTGTGAAGAAACCTTCCCTGGGTGTCTCAGGCCTCCGCAGTGATGGTGATGGTAACAATTACTAAGAGAAGGAATGCTCACTTCGGATTTGCCCCTTAACCACTTTATGACTTGATAATCTCAGCTGAAAATAAGGTAGATAATAGTGCCTGATGACCGTCAGACCTTCATGGCCTGTGATTTCTACAGGTGGGCTGCAGTTCGAATTTGTCTGTCCTTTTCTTTTGGGAACGCAAGCTGAAAGAGAAGCCCTCATTTCTAGGGTAGCACTCACCAGGGTTAGTGCTGTGGTGGAATCTCTGGGAGCTTTTCCTTGAGAATCTGTTAGGTCCTTTCTGCCCAGTTCCATTGGGTAAAGTCCCTCACCTGGCCGACCCCGTGGGGTGGGGATGGATTCTCTCCCACAGGATAGGAACATGGGCTACCTCTGGATAATGATTTAGTCCACTGTGCCACCTCATGGGTTTATTGTGAGCTGTAAATGACTCCTAAGTGTCCATACTTTTTACAGTGGTGCCTGGCACACAGCGAGGACTCAGTGTCAATTGCCGTTATCTTTATTTTTAAGCCAAATATACAAGAGACCCCTATAAGGTTGATAATAATAACACCATTTTACAGGTAAGTAAACTGAGGCTTACAGAAGATAGCCATATTCTTTAGTCACAGGGTTTATAAGATAGGAAGAATATTTAAAGTAGTCTGGTCAGGCTTCAGAATCTTTGTTCCTAACCTGTTTTCATTCCAGAAAACATGTTTGGAAGGCCCCTCCCAGACTGTACAAGCCACTTCAGGGCTGGCTCTGCATCTGTACTACTCCTGCACACTCTGCCATGACCTTGAATGACTTGCTGTGAGGCAGCTGCCCACCAAACAAAACACAGCTACAAAAGTCTCAAGACTTTGCCTACAGTGACCTTCAAATGTGGGTTAGTGTTTTCAGTTACTTTATTCACATAGCACAGACCCTAACTCTATGAAGACCAGCTGAACGGGTGCTACTGGGACTCGGAAGCACTCTGGAGAGTGTATTGGAGTCCAGACCTGACCTTTAATAACTCATTGGCCCCAACTCGTCCGGACCTGAGGCAGGACAGCCCTTCCACCTGTGCTTGGTTCATTTGGTCGAATTTCCTTCCTGAGAACAGAGACAGCGCTCTGTGATTTCTCTGTATTTCCCTGCAATGCCTGTGAGCTTGGGCATGTCATTAGAGGCTGCCAGAGAGCAGGCAGGGACAATCAGAGCCAGCCTCTGTCTTTGTGAAGCTCGCAATACAGAAGCATTGTCTGTCGGCTCTGAAATGTTGGCAATAATGTTCCCCTCACTGAACTGTCATAAAGATTCACATGTCAAGAGAGGTGATACAGCGCAGTAGTGAGCGCATACTCTAGAGCTACACTGGCTGGTTTATAGCCCAGCTCACCACTTACCATCACTGTAAACTTCGCACATCAGTTTTCTCATGTATAGGATAGAGATAATAATACTACTTCTTTTATAAGGCCTTTGTAAGGATTAAATTAGTACAAGTACTGGGTACATAATAAGAAAATCCCAAAGGGGCGGGACTTGGGAATGTAGCTCATATGCACGTTCTGGATTCAGTTCTCAGGACTGGGGAAACAGTGGACAATATTGCATGACCGGATTTCTATGAAGTACCTACAGTAGTCAAAAATCTTAGAGACCAAACAGTGTGGTGGTTGTCAGGGGCTGGCAGGAGCGGGAATGGAAGCTTCACTTAAGAAATGCAGAGTTTCAGTTTAAAAGAAGGAAAGAGTAACAGAGATGGATGTGGTAGTGATTGCACAACATTGTTAATGTATTTCATGTCATTGAACTGTACTCTTAAAACTGCTCACAACGATAAATTTTATGTTATATGTGTTTTATCATAAGAAAAAAATTGGGGAAAAGGGCTTACAGAGCTTATTTGTAATGTGCAAACTAAAACAACTTAGATGTTCTACAGGCAATAGTTTAAAATAAACCATAGGGCACACCACTGTGCAGACATCAAAAACTGTTTCTGGAAATATTTAATGATATGGAAAAATGATTGTATCACATACGTATGCATACAGTCATTTAGTGAAAAAAGAATATAAAGAGTACATATAGCAGAATGCCAAGTGTGTATAACAGTTTATATGTGTATAGATTATATTTTTATATATAAACTGAACAGTGACAGTATGGAACCTGATTTTATGTATAAATATTTTTGAATAAATATAAATATATAGGTACAAAAGAAAGAATGCAGTACATGTAAGCTACTATACAGCCAGATAACACCTCCGAGGGCGCCTAGACTTGCCCAAAATAATGCTGCACACGTGGCCAGCACAGTCAGATAAGGAACTTGGGTCCCAAGGTTGTACAGTGCTTTCCTTCTTAGAAAAATTCTTGCTTAAAAAATATGTGTGGTTGGTGATAAAGCTGATTTACATTCTGGCCATGGATACTTGTCATCTTTGTTGATCACTAATGGTTCATACACCGTAGTTTTGCTTCCCTGGTCTAGGGTCTAGACATAGTAGGCAGTCAGAAAATGTGTTTATGTGCCCTAGCCTAAAAAAACCTCTCTAGACATTTCATTAAGGTGGATAAATTTCCTACTTAATGAATTTTGTGTAGTTTTTAAAGTTCTGTATGTGTCACACATTATAAATATATATTATTTGTATCTTAGATGTTCCAAGTAGGATTCACTGTAGCCTTTTTTTTTTTTTTTGGTAAAAGCTCTGAATACTTTTCTGGTAGGAAGAGTAAATAAAGCCAGCGGTGTGCGTTGCTATGTGTGTGAAGTCTAAAGTGGGCTTACCAGGTAGAAAAACAGAAAGACGAGAGCCTTACTTTCTTTTCTTTTGCCATCATGTTAGCATATTTTTATATTTAAATTAAGAAAAATTAAGCCCAATTTTTGTAGGTGAAATTGATTGTATAATTATTTGGAAACAGTGCCTGTTGTTTACCAGAAAACCCAAGTTTGGTGTTTCCTAGAAAGGAATTAATATGTAAGTAAATATATTTTATCAAGGAGCTTAACCTCAATTTGTATTAGTCTGAGTCATCCAGGTAAATAGAATCAGTGGTGCACGTGTTGTGTGCATATGTGGACTTCTTACATGAGACTAGCTGTGCACGTACGCATTCATGGGAGGCCTGAGAAGGGCCACCTCTGCCCTGTGGAGAGCTGATGGCATAACTGCAGTCGGACTCTAAAGGCCTGAGAACAGGGAGAGCAGTGGTAAGCTCCAGGCTGAGCGTCAGCGCCAGGCCCTCGGCTGGAGAAGACATCAGAAAGTCAGCAGAGGGAGCAAATTCTCCCTTACTCTACCTTTCTGTTCTATCCCAGCCTCTAATGGGCTGGGTAAGGTCCACCAGCATTTGGGAAGCCATGTGCCTTACTCCGTCAGCTGATTCAGATGTTAATCTTATCCCAGAACACCTTCACACACAATCCCAAAATAATGTTTGAAACATGTCTTTGGGTACCCAGTCAAGTTGCCACAAAACATTAGCCTTCCCCGGAGTACCCTGTGCCCTCTACTGAAAGGTGAACTTCATTGACTTCTACATACTCTTAAACATGAATGCTTTTTCTGCTCAAAATTAATAGCTTGCTTTTGGAAATATTTTAACCACTATGTATAAGATTTTGCTTATTTTAAATTTCTCAAAATAGTATATTTTATGAGAAATTATTGACAGTCATTCCTGGTGCATTGTGATTGAAAACATGATATTTTTCAGTTGCAGGGGAATTCTGCTTCTGGATTAAAAAATAGATTTGATTGTGAAGAAAACCTTTGAGTGGTGGGGCAGAGGAAGGCAGGTTTTGTACTACTGTGTCTCCTAATACCTTCCTCAGAATGGCACCGTAAGGACAGGTAGTGAAGGTGATAACCCTGTCATTCCAGAGAAAAAGGAACATAGGTAGTGCAGCCACAAGGTTCTCAGGCCATAGAGGAAAAACATTTCAAAATCAGAAAAGGGCCATTTGAAAATGCAAAAGAAAATGGCTATCTTAAGAGCAAATTGGATTTTTTTAGACTTAGAACCTTCTTGTAACCCTTACAGATAGTACCATAGCTCCACCTACTGCATAAAGAGGCAAAACTCTGCCTGTCCAAACTCTCCCCCAATCCAAGGATTGTATTTTTTAATCTTTTGTTCTTTTTTTATCTTTTGTTCTTTACACAAAGTTGTGGAAATTGTGATTTTTTGCTTCCAGTCATCCTTTCTCTCTGCTTCTTGCTAATTTTACGTTTGAAAGATTTGTAGACTCATTTCAAAAGCTGACATTTCAAAGAAAACAATGAGAAATTATAATTTGATTTGGCTGAGGTGCCAGCAGTGTGTAAAGTACAACTTAGCTATATATTACACCTGGATGCTACGTAAGGAAAGTCTGGAGGACGGGAAAGGCTGCATTGTCTCCCAGGCAGAGAAGAGCTTGGGTGTTAAAGACCTGAGCACTCTGACACTAATTTGCTCTGCGCCTTGGGCAAGTTATTCAACTTCTTTGTGTGCTTCCGTTTTGCCATTAAAAAAATGAAGCTAATGGCATACGCTTTTTCTCTGCCTCATAGAATTCTTACCAGAATGATAGAAGATCAAGTAATGCCCCACTTAGCCAGCCGTCAGGCTTCCAGCCTCAGCCATCTGTAATGAATCCCAGAAGCTGGCAGAAAAGAGCCCTTCTGTGAGCCAGGAGAGTGCTACACCCAAAAGAAGGGCAAAGCCCGCCCATTTGGAGTTGTACTCGGTAAACTACTCCTGTAAGCTCAGTGGCTTGCCTGTGTACTTGTGTACACACGTGTGACTTTCCTGTCCTTGTCCTGCTAGCACCGTATTACCTGGGAAGACAGATTTTTTTAATGGAAAGGAAAGGGAAAGGATGATGCAGCCCGGTGAAGTGTCTTAGAAATTTACCATGAAGACATCCTGGAAGTTAAAAGCATTCTACGCCCAGAATTGGGGGTAAAACGTTTTCTATATGTCAGTCAGTCACACTATACAGTACTGGGCCTCAGCTTCAGAGTTTATAGGCTTTAGCAAAAGTTTCCCGAATCTGAATCATGTCCAAAACGCTTCTTTTACAAAGAAGTTTGCAAAGCATTTACAAAGAACGTGTACTTCATTTTAGGACACATTCCATTAAAAAGAAAAAAAAGACTCTTTAAAAAGATACGCATCATCTATGTGGAAGATCAATATATATGGAGTGCTTGGTTTTTTCTCTCTGATGGTAGATTCATTCAGTATCGATGTATTATTTTACTCCCCCTAGTTGCCTTCATTTATAGTTTCTGACCTGATTTAAATCCATTTCCAAATCATTATAAAGCCAAAACAAAGAGTTAGAATCAATTAGGAAATTGATTTTGAATGGTAGTGGAGGAGGTGTTTTACAAATTAGAAGTGTAAATTAAATGTTTTTCATTGTATTTAGTCTTAGACTCTTTTGGGGGAAACAACTGAAAAGTTCAAAATCTGGGTGGATGTTTACATACGTGTTGTTTTTATGAAATTTAAATGACTAAGCATTACATTTTCATACATTAAGGCAACAAATTGTATTTTAACATTGAAATGCTTTTATGTAACTTCATTAAAATATTGCTAAATTTATAGATATAAATTTGAGTAAATCCCAGCATCTTTTTTTGGTCTGATAGGGAAAAGCAAAAAGAGACACCACTAGTGTCCTAGTGTTCTTTCCAACCTTAGATGGGAAAAATCTGTTGAGAATCCAGTGAGGTTGATATAGACCAAGATTTGCCAAACCATTTGAAGAACCAAGGGGGTTTTCCTTCCTCTTTTTCTTAGACCAACATGTTATTCAACATAGAACTGTAACATCCTATGATCCTCATCATTTGCTTTTGACAACCCCTAATTCCCTACACCCATCTGTCTGTGGTTTTTGTTTAGATGACCCCTCAAAGTCTCATGCAGTCATAGTTTTTTTGGAGGTAGCTGAATCTAGAGTTTTTGATTGATTTATGGTTCAATGCTGGGATTACGGGTGCTGGGATTAAGGGTGGGTGATTGCTGGATCAGTCCATTGATTGGATTGGTACCACCCTAATCCCAGTAGAATGGATACAATATAAGAGACAGAAAGAGGCTTGTCTCCCTCGCTTGTTGCTTTTGCTATCTTCTGCCAAGTCTCCCTGTTTTGGAGCCAACGGATTATGGAATGAAACCTCTATGAACTGTGAGCTAAATAAACCTTTCTTGGGTATTTTGGGTATTTTGTCTCAGCAATGAGAAAAGTAACTCAGACAGAATTTGGTACCAGAGAAGTGGGGTCATTGCTGTAACATTATCTAGCCATGTGGTTTAAGAACATTCGGAACTGACTTGCAGGAAGGGGAAGAGTTAGGCAAGGGGCAGAGGTGCCAGTAGAAAAGTAGAGCTGGATATACCTGAGGCTGTACTGTATAAGAGATTCTGGTCAGAGCTCAGAAGACCAGAAACCTGGTAAAGACCAGGCTCTGGAGGTTTCTACTGGGAAGAAGACTGTTGGACTCCAGATGATATATGTTATGGCTTGGCAGAAAGTTTGTCTGCATTTTGCTTATGTCCAAAGACTTTGCCTGGGACTAAGATTAAGGATGGTGAACTAATTAATCTGGCAGAAAAAAAGTTTTAAGGCAGTCTAATGTTGAAGCAGTGGCATGGCTATTGTTGGGGCTTTTAGCCAGATCTATGTAGAATCAAGAGTGAAGAGCCCAAGAGAATGATTTAAAACCTTGTGAATTTGTGGAAAGGAAGCTCCAGTACAACTGTGGACTGCACATACAAAGGAGAAGAGATTTTGACGCAGAGAAGGAACAGGAGAATAGAAAAGATGGCCTGGAGGCAGCACAAGGAGCCAGACTCCACCCTTTGCAGCCTCAGAACTGCAAGTGAAAGACTTTACTTTCAGAAGAAAGCTGCAGAGCACCATGTTCCAGAAGGGTGGCAGCGTAGAGAATTAGTTCCTCTGAATTAGATTCAGAGTGCTTATTGATCCAGGTACCTGACCTGTACAGCCAAGAGAGAGGGAAACCTGTCTACTGTTCCAACTGACAGGAGACCTTGACACCAGCCACATGGTACTGGTTTTAGGTGCATGCAGAACACAAGAATTGCGGGGTCAGAAAGGCTTCCACCCTGATTCCAAAAGAAGGCTTGGGATGCCAGGCAGTGTGCCCCTGAGAGGGGAGTGTGTGAAGCTCTGAGTGTGAAGCCAAAAGTGCAGTGGAGACCCCAGAAGTTTGGAGAAGCCAGGAACATAAGTCATCTGAGGAAAACTGCAAGGAGGGAGCAGAGCAGGCCCAAGAGAGAAGCCATGGAAGCTACAACCACCAGAAGTGCCATAAGGGTGGAGCCACCAAGCACCTTGGAGTTCACATCTTGCCACAAATCACTTCAGATGTGGCATATCAATCTACAGGGCTTAATGTTTGTCCTGTTGGATTTTGGATTTGCTTTGGTCTCATTCCTTTGAATGTAATTTTTCAAATGGAAGTGTCTATCTTGTGCCACTGAATGCTGGAAGTGTTCAGCTTTCATTTGTACAGAGGCTTACAGCTAAGAGTTTGCCTTAAATTTCAGAGGAGACTTGGAACTTGGACTTTTCAGTAATAGTGAAACTGTTTCGGTAACTCATGAGACGGACTAAATGCCTTTTGCATAAAGGGATGTGCGTGAGTCTTTGAGGAGCCAGGGGCAAGGTGTATGGTTTGTGTCTAAATGTCCCCTCAAAGCCTTAGGAAGTCATAGAGTTTTTTCAGAAGTAGTTGAATCTAGAGTTTGTGATTGATTCATGGTTCAGTGCTAGGATTACAGGTGCTGGGATTAAAGATGGGTGATTGCTGGATCAGTCTATTGACTGAACTGGCGGCCCCCTAATCCTGGCAGTCTGCATAAGATAAAGTGGGTAGGAAGAGGATATCCTGCTGGTGGTAAGTTCTCATCTTTAATATATAACTATTAATACTTCTGAGAGTGCTGATGGACATTTGATTCTTAAGGAGGTGACTAGATTGTTGAGGATGTAGCCACAAGTAGACTTCTTACCATTATACCACAAGGAAAAGAAAATATAAACACCACCTTTTGAAAAGCGATATTCATTTATTCATTCAGTTGTGTGTGTAATTGCGTATTTATAAAACATATTTTAGTATTCTTCCTATTTGATAAATATTTATTAGTACTGTGTGCCAAGTGCGGTTGTTGAGAATATTTTCTGTGATCAAGGCAGATAAAACTCCTAAGTTTATATTCTCCTAGGGAGGCAGGAAAGAAAAGCAGGTTAAAAAGCCAAAACCAAAGTCTGTGTCAAGAAGTAAATGCACAAAGTGATAAAGAACTACACAGAAAGATTATTTTGGGAAACATGGTGAGAATGAGAACTTCTGAGGATGTAACATTTGAACTGAGACCCAAAGGACAAGGAGGAGCAAACCACGGAAGAGAGCTGAGAACAGCATTGCAGGCAGGAGGGAAAGCGGAGGTTTGCTCTGTGCATTACCTCATACCAGGCATTTCAAAGAGCTGCTCGGTAATGGCGAGGCAATGTCTTTCCTCCAGCTCGTTACAACTGTAGTGGACAGGCAAACAGTGTGTTTTATACATACCTAAAAACCAACCATAGCTCATTAATTACTCTTTAGAAGAAATAAATGGCCAAAGAATTCTGGCTGTATTTGACGTCTTTGTAGCAGAGCTAGTATCCCTCTCTGGCAACAAAGACACTATGTGCAGGCATTTCTACTAAGTTATTTCTGCCTCTTTGGAGTTGTTAATTTCTTCATCAACTACCTCATCTTCTCAGGACCTCTCTGAGGGAAGGTCATGGCAGCCATTCCAGATTCCAAGGCATTGACTGGGCACAGAAGGCCTTCCTTAGACTCTTGCCTTTATTATGCACTGTCAGTGCACTGCAGACACCTCATAAGCATGTCTTTCCATTGGTGCAGCAAACCAGTATGTGCTTCTGGTCCCAGGTGCCTGCCCAGATGCCACCCTTGGGGAACCAGCCCACTCTGTTCTTTCCTCACCCAAGGCACCATTTGTAGGGGACTAGTCCTGCTAGTTTGTCGCCCTGACTGGGAGACAAACGAGGGTGAAAGACAGAGTCAGTTTAGCATGTGAGCCACCAGACGAGCCCTAAGCATCTGTCCCATGTGTTTTTATTCACTCAAGTACAAGTACAGGCAGTTAAAGTAACACAAGATTCATCTGCCTTCCAGCATCCATTAGTACATGCCCAAGTAAACAGCCTGATCTCCACTGTTGACTTTTCCCTAGCACCTGCAGCACCATCATCCCTGCGTGTTGCCAGAGGAGCATGACCTGCTGCCTTTCTCCTTTGTGTTCACAGAGGAGGCCAGGTAGGCCTCAGTTCTCATCTGGTCTCCCACACATTGGGAGATTTTTAAGTACCAGTTACTGTACTTTCATTTACTATAATGTTTATACTTCATTCATAGGATTAATTGGTTTGTAAACTCTTGATTACCACCTTTTTGAGAGGTCGTAATTCTCTCCCATTTCTAGTCTATCTTTGTTTGTGTTTTCCTAATAATAAATAAATGGCTCCTTTCTTATTTTCATCCAAATGAAGTTATAGATGGTAAGCATTATTTTAAAAAATATCTTTTCTTAGTCAGAAAATTAGCTTCCTGTATTGAAAACTAATCATTCTCTTGTAAAGTATAAAGTTAACTCTTGGTTTATTTTACTGAAAGCAGTATGCAAGTCACACTTGTATTTGCAAGTTCATTTTTATAGATTTGTTATGGAACAGAGATTTATGTTACACAGTCTTCCTTTTTGGATACAGTAGAAATACCTAGAAAAGTTATTAATGAATTTTGAAAACTTTGGTCGTGAACTACTTATAGTGTCCTATTTGCATGCTTCACAGATTCTGAATGCTTCATAAAGACAGGAAATGAATAATGCTGTATCTAGTGAAACTCTAGGAAGAGTTTAAAATGTAATCATCATTAGCAAAAATTCTAAAAGCAGCATGTTCTTACTTAGTGCATTGCCTTGCTTGCTATCTTCAAGTTACATCTTTGCTTTCTTTACGTAAGACTTGTTACTATTAGTATTGCAGAGCTAGAGCCAATTATGATAGAATGACCTAGATTCTGTATGTCTTAAATATCACCAACTAGATTTTTCAACCAGTTCTGATTATAGTAACAGTAAATCTATAAAAGGAAAAAAATTCTACAATATAAATTTGAAATTTTTATTGATTTTAATCATGAAAGACTAAAATGTTCTCTGACCTATTATCTACATTTTCCTGTACTAATGTGTGTTATGGTTTATGTCTAGATGCCCTCCAAAGCCTCATGCAGTCAGAGGTCTTTTTCAGAGGTAGTTGAATCTAGAGTATGATGCAGAAATTAAGGGTGTGTGATTAGCAAGTCAGTGCACTGCTTGGTTTGGGACAGTTCTGGCTAGGACTGAGGGTGTGAGTGCTGCACCCGCCCTAGGGCAGGTAGCCTGTGTACAATATAAGGGACAGAAAGAGTCTTGTCTCTTTCCCTCTGTTGCTCTTACTGTCATGTGGGTGCCATGAACTGTGCTACTCTGTGATAGCCCTCTGCCAAGCCACTCTGCCTTGGAGCCAGCCAATTATGGACTGAAAGCTCTACAAACTGTGAGCCAAATAATCCTTTCCTCCTTATCTTTGGATGTTGGATATTTTGTCTCAGCAACAAGAGATGTAAATAAGACACAATGCAGTTTATTGTTAATCATACATTCAATCTTGTTAACATGTAGTATACTAATTTCATCTTCTTTTATCTCAGTTGAAAAAAAAAAGCTTTAAAAAGCGTAGAATATAAATATTTTAGGAGTGATTACTGCCTGAAAAGTTTACTACAAATCCTGGCAGAAGACATCATAATAACATTTGTGAACCATGGTATCAATATTCTCTTGACAAATTATTGTTTTTACTTCAGACTTTTACTTGCAACATAATAATTTAAAATCTTACTAACATGGGGAGTGTTTTAAAATGATATACAGTAATTTAGAAGAACGCTAAAGGTTGAAGAAAATTTTGAGGTAATAATGACTACATATTTTACATGTATATTTCTCTTTTAGCTTTAAATGAAAGTACAGAAATACTCTCTTAGTCCATTTGGCTTGCAATAACAAAATATTATAAAAACTGACTAGCTTGTATAAAAAAAACTTTTATTTTTCACTGTTGAGACTGGACTATGGCAGAACATAACTTGCTTTATCCAATGAGGATGAACATAAGGGACATAGGTCACTTCACGAGGGTGATTTAGAGATTACTATACCAGTCGCTATGTTTCCATCTCAATCCTCTGCTGATTATGGGAGAATGTACAAGCCTGGGGCCTTGAGTGACTAGAATAGAAGAACCTTCTGTTGCCCTCATAGGACAAGTCATGTAAATAAGAAGTAGCCTCTTTTGATGTCATGATAAGTTTCAGAGGCTTAGGGTTTACTTATTACTGTAGTCAAACCCATCTTGACCAATACACAGTTTAAATATAAAACTCAATCAGATTAAAGTGCTTATTTTTCCTAGTTTGCTAAGGCTTGTTATTATTATTCATGAGTGTTGAATTTTTATCAAACACTATGTTTCTATATTTGTTGAATTGGTCATATGTTAATGTCATGGATTACATTATAGAACTTCTCACATTTAAATAGCATTTTATTTAGAGATAACATCCGTGGGTCCTCACTTATGACATTTTTATAAATTTCTAAATTCAGTTTTCTATTTTTTCTTTAGGATTTTTAGATTATATTAATTGGATTAATTTATAACTTTTCTTTCCATTTTATATGATTTTGTGACAGTTTGATAAATTAAGTTGGGGAGTTTTTAATTCTTTTTCTTATCTCAGATTATCTGTATTGAGTTCCTTAAAAATGTGATAGAACTTGTCCTTAACATACATGGATCTGATATTTCTGGTGGATAGATTTTTAACCACCAATAACATTTTTTTTAATCATTAGAATTGTTTTTAGTTTTTTTACTTAAGTCAATTTTAATAATTATATAATTCTAGAAAATTCACTTTGTTTCAAATTTAATAGTATAGAGTGATAAAACTGTGAGTTTTATAGAGTATTATATATAGAAGCATGTATAGTCATAGTTTTTTGTTCCTTGTTGTAGCTACACAATGTAGTATCATACTTTTATCGCTAAGAATATATATTTTTCTTAATATTTTGAGAAGTTTTCTAGTTTAGTTGGTTCAAAGGATCACATTTTTTCTTGCCTTAAATGATGCTTTAAAACTTTCTATTTTAGTTAGTTTCTTCATTTTCACCTTTTTACTTTGGTGAGTACACTGTTTCCACAACTTTTTGAGTTAAATGATTAACTTGGGAAACTTAATCTTACACTTTAAGTAGGGAACTTAAGGCTATATTTAGATGGATCAAAGTTTTTATATTAGTGCTTATTTTTTATTAAACTTTGGCTGGTTTGGAAGTTATGTGTTTCATTTCTATTCTTCTAGTGGCTACCCTTCAATTTATAACACTCCAGGTTGACTCAACAAACTTAAAAATTAATAGTATGTTTCCTTAAACAACTACCTTAGAAAGCTTTAAGTCCATTCATTCCTGACCCATCATGTTGTTTTTCCCTTCATCTCCTTGTGCTCCATTCTGCATAATTTCTGTAATCCAATGTATTGTTTTGCCTGCTCATTTTATTTCTGGAATCTTATTTTTTCCAGATCTATTGTTTATGATATCTTATTTATTATGGCTTTAAATATACTTATTTTATGGTAACATTCAGATTCTCTGTTTTCTTAAGCTATCTTCCTGTTATATCTGCTGAGACTGCCTCTAAATTCACTTCTATAAATAGGCACATAGGAGAGTGAGTTTATTTTTGTTAAGGTTGTTTTTTTCTGTGATAGTACATGCAACATGGATTGTGCTTTCTTCTGCTGAGCATCTGTTTTCAATGATAGAGAACCATCTTAAACATCTTCACAGCTTGACATTCCCTCACTGTAAAGGTGATTTAAAGTTAAGACTCGGTTTATGTATTTGACTTAGAGTTTTGATTCTCATAGTAGGCTTTTTACTCAACTCAGAGCCTTAGCAGGCAAGCATTTTTGTTATTACTTCCCTAGACCAATGTGCAGAAGTTTCTAGTCCCTTTCACAGAGGGATGCAGTCATTCCAAGATACGGATTTAGGCAGGAGGCCCAGTTCAAGACCACATCTACTATTTTGACACAGGTATTATAATCTTGGAGCTTTATCTACAATTTTACATACTCACACAGTTTAAGATTGGATTCCTCCATGTATTTAGACATCTCTTCTTTGCCAACATGTACACTCTATTTTTGTATCAGCTAATATCCAGTCAGTTGCCTTGGTTACTTTTCACTTGTTGCTGAGACAAAATACCCAACATGCAAAATTAAGGAAGGAAAGTTTATTTAGCTCACAGTTTGTGGCACTTTCAGTCCATACTCAGCTGGCTCCAAGGCAAAGTGGCACATGGCAGAGGGCAACAGTTCATGGCAGCAGGGGACAGCAAAAGCAGCAAGAGCAAAAAGGGAGGAGCAGGAGGGGAGCAAGCCTCTTTCCCTTCCTTATATTATATGCAGGCTACCCACCCTAGAATGGGTGTAGCACTCACCCCCATAATCCCAGCATTGGACCATGAATCAACAAAAACTCTAGAAGCCCGCCCCATGACTGCATGAGGCTTTGAGGGAACATCCAGACACAAACCATGACATCATTTCTGGCCTTTATTTTCTTTTCATTTTGATTCCTGATCATTATTTTTTATTTTTCAAACTCTTCTATATATTTAATCTTCATTTTTCTCCTATTTTTCCAAACTATGTGTTGGTACCAGGCAGGGAATATTGATTGAATTAGGCCATGTTGGTTGAATCCTTTAGATTCTAATAAAGAAAAACCAACATTAACTAAAATATAGAAAAGTCATAATGTCTTGTGGTGGATAGGCTGGCTCAGGGATATGCATGGACTAATTAGAGAAAACTTTTAGGATTCTCTTTCATTCACTATTTGTTCATTGTGTACCATATAAGATGTCAGAGACTGTTGAAAACCTTGTGTATAGAAAGAATATCCTTCCTTTCCTTGGGGAGTCATGGTCATAAAGAATGATATAGAACAATAGTTTGCAAGGAGAGAAATGCTAAAAGTATCTAGAATTGCTCTGGGAATTAAAAAACAAGAGCAGGTCTTAGAACAAATCAAAGCTCATAAAAGGTGAGGAAGACAGTTTAGAAGGAGAGGCAAAAAAAGAGGTATAGAAGTTATAATGACTGAAGACATGATGACAGATGAACATGAAGCAGGTACAGAATATTTATTGTAGGCAAGGCATTCATTAGGAATTAGGAAGATAACACTGATGGTTACTTTTCTAAAGATGGTTATTTTTCATTCACTATTAGGAAGATAACACTGATGGTTACTTTTCTAAAGATGGTTATTTTTCTTATTTTCTGAGAGATGGAGGGAAAACTAGAAACAGTAAGTTTGAGTTAGGAGGGTGTACTTTCATTTAGGCCTAGGGGTAAGGAACTGAGGAAAGGAGAGGACTGAGGATTGAATCCGTGGTCTTCATGCTAAACTACATCTCCACCCATTTTACTTTTTTTTTTTTTTTTTTTTGATACCAGAAATGAAACTCAGGATCTTGTGCTTGGCAGGCAGGCACTATGCCACTGAGCTATCTCCCTGACCCCTCTTTTTATTTTTTAAGATAGGGTCTCTCTAACTTCCTAAACTGTGCAGGGCGTGCTTGAATTTGTGATCCTCCTGACTCAGCCTGAAAGAGTGGTGATGGATTATGACTAGCAAGAGGAGAGGTAAAGAGGAAGATTTCAGAAATAGGGACCTCGGAAATATTCAGCTGGTAGAAACTGAAGAAAGGAAAACTGATAAAGAAAACAAAATGTATTGAGCCAGGACATCATGCTAGGAACGTTACCAAGTTCCCTTAACTCTCAAAACTCCGTAAGATGTGGTAATTTATAGACGAGAAAAGACAATCAAAGAAGTTTCAGAACAGCCAAAATCATACCTTTGGAGCTGTATCCAGAGACTTTCTGACTCACAAGCTGGTTTTCTTTCCACTGGTTTTGTTTTGTTTCATTTTTTTGCCTCTCTGTAGGGATTTTTAAAATTTTAATTGTTTGTTCCCCATGGTACTCTGCTTCATACTCTAGTTTTATAATGTGAGATGATGAACAAGTCAGAAGTATTCAAATAACTATGATTTGAAGCTTCAAATTACTTCTCAGTTGTAAGCTAATTAAATTTTCCAGGGCTGGCCCCTCTAAGGTTAAAAACAACTTGACATCTCTTTCCATGTCATTAGGTTACATCTACCTTTGCAGTATAACAGTTCTACCCTCCAGGTTGTAGTCTGCTAGTGCTGATGTATGGTTGGCTGAGGCAGTTGGAATGAGGACAACAGTTATTCCCAAACTCTCTGGTGAAAGTTATTGGAAACTAATTCGGAAGCTATACCCTCACCACTAATCTAATTCATAGTTCAAAAAAAAGAAAAACAGAGTTTCTGTACACCAAGAATGAACCTGCTGAGAAAAAAATTAAGCAGTTTCATCCACAGTAGTGTCTCCCCCAGAAAAGAAATGCCTAGGAATTAACCTAACCAATGGAGTGAAAGATCTGTATAATGAAAACTATATTGTTCTGAAAAAATAGGCTAAAGAGGACATTATAAAATAGAAAGATAACCCCTGTTCATGATAAGTAGAACCAGTATTGTCAAAATGCCTATATTATAATAGAGATAAATGTAATGCAGTTCTAATCAAAATACTAACACATTTTCCTACAGAACTAGCAAAAACAATTCAAAAGCTTGCATGGTATTAGAAGAAACCCAGAGTAGCCAGAGAATTCCTGAGCAACAAAAGCAAGACTGGGGGCATTATAATCCCAGACTTGAAGTTTTACTACAAAGCTACACTAGTGAAGCCAGCATGATACTGGCATAAAAAGCAGATGGTGTTGACTAATGGAATAGAACACAGGATGCAGAAATAATCCAAGCACCTTCAGTCATTGACACTTTGAGGTGTCACTCACTTGACAAAGAGGCCAACAATATATACTGGAGAAAAGATAACCTCTTTAACAAATAGTGTTGGGAAAACTGGTTATCCACATGCAGAAAAATAAGTCTAGACCCATTTCACACCCTGTACTAAAATCACATCAAAACGGAACAAAGCTTTAAATATTAAAACACAGTCCATGCCCCATTCCCCTTCCATTGATGTGAGTCTGCAGCACCAGTAGAAGAGTGAGTCTGGGCCCTGTGCCCCCTCTATTGCTCCAGGTCTGCAGCACCAGTAGGAAAGCAAATCTGCGCCCCGTGCATCTTCCATTGCCCCAGGCCTGCAGTGCCAGTAGGAGGAGAGTGAGTCTGCGCCCATACCCCATCCATTGCCCCTGGTCCACAGCACCAGTAGGAGGAGAGTGAGTCCATGCCCCATGCCCCCTCTGTTGCCCCAGGTCTGCAGCACCAGTAGGAGAGTGAGTCCATGCCCCATGTGTCTTCCATTGCCCCAGGTCTGCAGCACCAGTAGGAGGAGAGTGAGTGTGTGCCCCACACATCCTCCATTGCCCCAGGTCCACAACACCAGTAAGAGGAGCATGAGTACCTGCCCTGCACCCTCTCCATTGTCCAGACCAGCAATTCTGGCAGAAAGGATGAAGATGGTGCCAGCAGGAAGAGTGTAAGCCTGCGCCGTGCAAATCTTCCATTGCTCCAGGTTGGCAATGACAGTGGGAGGAGAGTCAGCAGCATCAGTAGGAGGAGACCCCAGGACTGTGGTGCTGGCAAGAGGAGACATCTGGAGGAAGAGACACTTCCTAGGAAAGCCTCAATATCAGTGATTAAGGCTGTCTAATATTAGAAAGCTAAAAGCACCAACACAGAAAACAAAATAAAGTAGAAAATAGAAAATGACAGGATGAAGAAGCAAAATGCAATCTCAAACATCCAGCCCACCCAGGATAACTCCAAAGCACAAAGAGATAGAGGAAATTGGAAGCCAGCAAATGGAACTGTCTGAAATGATAGCAGCAGAACTGAAAAAACAAATGGAAGAGGCCATAGAAAAAAATAATCTCTAAGGTGCAAAAAGAAATCACTATCAAAATAAAAGACATTAAAGCAAACACAGATAAATAAGGGAACTCAAGAAAATGATGGAAAACATGAATGAAAAACAAATAAGAAATGGAATCAGTGAAGGAAATTCAAACAGAAATGCAGAAGATTAGAAGTGCCATTGAAAGTATACACAGCAGATTAAATGAAGGAGAAGATAGAATATCAAATGTAAAGGACAGGAACACAACTAGTGACCAGGAAAAGGAAGATGTCTTAAAAGTCATGAGAGTCCACTAAAAATCAATCCAACAGGTATAGGATGAAGCAAAGAAGAACATAAGACTGACTGGAAATCAGTGAGAAAGCTGGAGACAACACAAAAGCCATTAAAAACCTCTTCACAGAAATATTGGCAGAAAACTTCCCAAACATGGGTAAAGAATTTGACATACAAATAAATGAAGCATACAGAACTCCAAATAGCCATGACCAGAATAAATCCACACTAAGACACATAATAATCAAGATTCCAGAAATTCAGCACAAAAACAAAATATTAAAAGCAGCTACAGAAAAAAAAATATCACCTATAAAGGAAAGCCCATCAGAATCACAGCAGACTACTCAACACAAACCCTCAAGTCAAGGAGATCTTGGAGTGAAGTATTTCAAGCCCTAAGGAAAACAGTCTTCAACCCAGACTGATATATCCAGCAAAGCTATCCTTCAAAATTGATGGAGAAATAAGATACTTCCATGAAAAGGAGAAACTGAAGAAATTTATGACCACTTAACCAGCTCTACAGAATGCTTTGAAAGACATGTTAGAAAGGCATAATGAAGACCACATATGCAGGAACACCAATAGAAGGAAGCCAACAGGCAAGGCAAACAGTTGAACAGAGCAGAAAGACAGGGAACAAACAGCAGGGAAACAACATGGAAAAGAAAAGCCAATATATATCAGTTATAACCATCAACATAAATGGTCTCAGCTTTACCAGTCAGAAGAAACATACTGGCAGAATGGATCAAGAAACAAGATCCAATAGTATGCTTCATCCAAGAAACACATTTAACCTGAAAAGAAATTCATAGACTAAAAGTCAAAGGATGGAAAACAATTCTGTATGCTACAGGAAACCAGAAAAAAGCAGGGATAGCTATTCTATTTGCAGACAGTGCAAATTTTAAGCCAACACTGATCAAAAGAGATGAAGAAGGTCACTACATATTAGTTAAGGGAAAACTCAGAGAAGAAGAAATAACAATCATAAATATTTATGCACAAACACAGGTTCTCCCAACTACATAAAATAAATCTTAACTGACAGGAAAAACCAAATAAGCACTAACACAATTATAGTGCAGGATTTTAATACCCCAGTCTCACAAATGGATAGATTAACTACACAAAAATTCAACAAAGAAATACTAGGATTAAACCAAGCCTGTGAACCAATAAACTTGGTAGATGTCTACAGAGTGTTCCACCCCAAAACAACAGAATACACATTCTTCTCAGCTGTACATGAGATAGTCTCCAAAATAGATCATATATTAACTGACAAAACATGTTTAAGTAAATGTAGAGGATTTGAAATCATCCCATGCATACTCTCTGACCCTAATGCAATGAAAATGGAAATCAATGGCAAAAGAAACCTCAAAAACTACAATGACACATGGAAATTAAACCATACCCTTCTGAACAACCAATGGGTCACAGAGGAAAGTCAAGATGAAATTAAATATTATATACAATTCAATGATAATACTGATACAACACACCAAAACTTATGGGATGCAGTGAAAGCAGTCTTATAAGGAAAATGTATAGCAGTGAACTCACACATCAGGAAAGCAGAATGAGCTCAAATAAACAACCTAATTGAACCTCAAACTTTCAGGAAAAAAACAAGTCAAAGTCCATAGGAGGGACGAAATTATAAAGATAAGAGCAGAAATCAATACAGTAGAGACTAAGAAAACAATACAAAGACTCAATGAGTTGAAAAGTTGGTTCTTTGAAAAAATAAATAAAATTGATAAACCATTAGCCA